>NW_026600340.1:276083-382073 GCF_029448725.1 Salvelinus fontinalis | reverse complement strand
CTACCCCTGGTCCCTGCTCCTACCCCTGGTCCCAGCTCCTACCCCTGGTCCCAGCTCCTACCCCTGGTCCCTGCTCCTACCCCTGGTCCCAGCTCCTACCCCTGGTCCCAGATCCTACCCCTGTTCCCAGCTCCTACCCCTGGTCCCAGCTCCTACCCCTGGTCCCAGCTCCTACCCCTGTTCCCAGCTCCTACCCCTGGTCCCAGCCCCTACCCCTGGTCCCTGCTCCTACCCCTGGCCCCCAGCTCCTACCCCTGGTCCCTGCTCCTACCCCTGTTCCCAGCTCCTACCCCTGGTCCCAGCTCCTACCCCTGTTCCCAGCTCCTAACCCTGGTCCCAGCTCCTACCCCTGTTCCCAGCTCTTGGTCCCAGCTCCTACCCCTGGTCCCAGCCCCTACCCCTGGTCCCAGGTCCTACCCCTAGTCCCTGCTCCTACCCCTGGTCCCTGCTCCTACCCCTGTTCCCAGCCCCTACCCCTGGCCCCCAGCTCCTACCCCTGGTCCCAGCCCACCACCCCTGGTCCCAGCTCCTACTACTGTTTCCAGCCCCTACCCCTGTTCCCAGCCCCTGCCCCTGGTCCCAGCTCCTACCCCTGGTCCCTGCTCCTACCCCTGGTCCCTGCTCCTACCCCTGTTTCCAGCTCCTACCCCTGGTCCCAGCCCACTACCCCTGGTTCCAGCTCCTACTACTGTTTCCAGCCCCTACCCCTGTTCCCAGCCCCTACCCCTGGTCCCAGCCCCTACCCCTGGTCCCAGCTCCTACCCCTGGTCCCAGCCCCTACCCCTGGTCCCTGCTCCTACCCCTGTTCCCAGCCCCTACCCCTGGCCCCCAGCTCCTACCCCTGGTCCCAGCCCACCACCCCTGGTCCCAGCTCCTACTACTGTTTCCAGCCCCTACCCCTGTTCCCAGCCCCTGCCCCTGGTCCCAGCTCCTACCCCTGGTCCCTGCTCCTACCCCTGGTCCCTGCTCCTACACCTGTTTCCAGCTCCTACCCCTGGTCCCAGCCCACTACCCCTGGTTCCAGCTCCTACTACTGTTTCCAGCCCCTACCCCTGTTCCCAGCCCCTACCCCTGGTCCCAGCCCCTACCCCTGGTCCCAGCTCCTACCCCTGGTCCCAGCCCCTACCCCTGGTCCCAGCTCCTACCCCTGGTCCCAGCCCCTACCCCTGGTCCCAGCTCCTACCCCTGGTCCCAGCCCCTACCCCTGGTCCCAGCTCCTACCCCTGGTCCCAGCCCCTACCCCTGGTCCCTGCTCCTACCCCTGTTTCCAGCTCCTACCCCTGGTCCCAGCTCCTACTACTGTTTCCAGCCCCTACCCCTGTTCCCAGCTCCTACCCCTGGTCCCAGCCCATACCCCTGGTCCCAGTTCCTACCCCTGTTCCCAGCCCCTACCCCTGTTCCCAGCTCTTGGTCCCAGCCCCTACCCCTGTTCCCAGCTCCTACCTCTGGTCCCAGCTCCTACCCCTGTTCCCAGCTCCTACCCCTGTTCCCAGCTCCTACCCCTGTTCCCAGCTCCTACCCCTGTTCCCAGCTCTTGGTCCCAGCCCCTACCCCTGTTCCCAGCTCCTACCCCTGGTCCCAGCTCCTACCCCTGTTCCCAGCTCTTGGTCCCAGTCCCTACCCCTGTTCCCAGCTCCTACCCCTGTTCCCAGCTCCTACCCCTGTTCCCAGCTCTTGGTCCCAGCCCCTACCCCTGGTCCCAGCTCCTACCCCTGTTCCCAGCGCCCTACCCCTGTTCCCAGCTCCTACCCCTGTTCTCAGCTCCTACTCCTGGTCCCAGCTCCTACTCCGGTTCCCAGCTCCTACCCCTGGTCCCAGCTTCTACCCCTGGTCCCAGCTCCTACCCCTGGTCCCAGCTTCTACCCCTGGTCCCAGCTCCTACCCCTGGTCCCAGCTTCTACCCCTGGTCCCAGCTCCTACCCATGTTCCCATCACCTACCCCTGTTCCCAGCTCTTGGTCCCAGCTCCTACTACTGTTCCCAGCTCCTACCCCTGTTCCCAGCTCCTACCCCTGGTCCCAGCTCCTACTACTGTTCCCAGCTCCTACCCCTGGTCCCAGCTCCTACCCCTGTTCCCAGCTCTTGGTCCCAGCTCCTACCCCTGGTCCCAGCTCCTACCCCTGTTCCCAGCTCCTACCCCTGTTCCCAGCTCCTACCCCTGTTCCCAGCTCTTGGTCCCAGCTCCTACCCCTGGTCCCAGCTCCTACTCCTGTTCCCAGCTCCTACCCCTGGTCCCAGCTCCTACCCCTGTTCCCAGCTCTTGGTCCCAGCTCCTACCCCTGTTCCCAGCTCCTACCCCTGTTCCCAGCTCTTGGTCCCAGCTCCTACCCCTGGTTTCAGCTCCTACCCCTGTTCCCAGCTCCTACCCCTGGTCCCAGCTCCTACTCCTGTTCCCAGCTCCTACCCCTGGTCCGAGCTCCTACCCTTGTTCCCAGCTCCTACCCCTGGTCCCAGCTCCTACCCCTGGTCCCAGCTCCTACTCCTGTTCCCAGCTCCTACCCCTGGTCCCAGCTCCTACCCCTGGTCCCAGCTCCTACCCCTGTTCCCAGCTCCTACCCCTGGTCCCAGCTCCTACCCCTGGTCCCAGCCCCTACCCCTGGTCCCTGCTCCTACTCCTGGTCCCAGCTCCTACCCCTGGTCCCAGCTCCTACCCCTGGTCCCAGCTCCTATCCCTGGTCCCAGCTCCTACCTCTGGTCCCAGCTTCTACCCCTGGCCCCAGCTCCTACTCCTGGTCCCAGCTCCTACCCCTGGTCCCAGCTCCTACCCCTGTTCCCAGCTCCTACCCCTGTTCCCAGCTCCTACCCCTGTTTCCAGCTCCTACTACTGGTCCCAGCTCCTACCCCTGGTCCCAGCCCCTACCCCTGGTCCCAGTCCCTACCCCTGGTCCCAGCCCCTACCCCTGGTCCCAGCCCCTACCCCTGGTCCCAGCCCCTACCCCTGTTTCCAGCTCCTACTACTGGTCCCAGCCCTAACCCCTAGGTCTAGGATACTGGTGTTTTATATTGTAAGTGTGTGATCTGTCCATCTACCCTACATGAGTGTGGTCATAAGTAATAGCAGTACACTGGACTCTGTGGTTCTGTATCGATGCATGTCTCAGCTCTACACTGGACTCTGTGGTTCTGTATCGATGCATGTCTCAGCTCTACATTGGACTCTGTGGTTCTGTATCGATGCATGTCTCAGCTCTACACTGGACTCTGTGGTTCTGTATCGATGCATGTCTCAGCTCTACACTGGACTCTGTGGTTCTGTATCGATGCATGTCTCAGCTCTACACTGGACTCTGTGGTTCTGTATCGATGCATGTCTCAGCTCTACACTGGACTCTGTGGTTCTGTATCGATGCATGTCTCAGCTCTACACTGGACCCTGTGGTTCTGTATCGATGCATGTCTCAGCTCTACACTGGACTCTGTGGTTCTGTATCGATGCATCTCTACACTGGACTCTGTGGTTCTGTACCGATGCATGTCTCAGCTCTACACTGGACTCTGTGGTTCTGTACCGGTGCATGTCTCAGCTCTACACTGGACTCTGTGGTTCTGTACCGGTGCGTGTCTCAGCTCTACACTGGACTCTGTGGTTCTGTACCGGTGCTTGTCTCAGCTCGTCTATATGCCATGGTGCTACAGTACTTCTCCTGTTGTAACACTGCCTCATGTCTCCACACAGGAAGCCATGCTACCTCCATAGTCAACTGTCTTCACATACTGGGCCAGACGCTCGACGCCAGGTGAGTGACCTTATGAACCCTATTCACACAGGAAGTCATATTGACGGTGTTTGGATCCCCATTAGCTGATGCCATGATGTGTTAAAATGTGTTTTCTCAACATGTTAGTTTCACCATTACCCACTGGATTTAGAATCCTAGCCCCGATACTGTGAGAATCCATCTCTCAACATGTTAGTTTCACCATTACCCACTGGATTTAGAATCCTAGCCCCGATACTGTGAGAATCCATCTCTCAACATGTTGTTTCACCATTACCCACTGGATTTAGATTCTAGCCCCGATACTGTGAGAATCCAGCCATCTCTCGACATGTTAGTTTCACCATTACCCACTGGATTTAGAATCCTAGCCCCAATACTTTGAGAATCCAGCCATCTCTCAACATGTTGTTTCACCATTACCCACTGGATTTATAATCTAGCCCCGATACTGTGAGAATCCAGCCATCTCTCGACATGTTAGTTTCACCATTACCCACTGGATTTATAATCTAGCCCCGATAATGTGAGAATCCATCTCTCAACATGTTGTTTCACCATTACCCACTGGATTTAGATTCTAGCCCCGATACTTTGAGAATCCATCTCTCAACATGTTGTTTCACCATTACCCACTGGATTTAGATTCTAGCCCCGATACTTTGAGAATCCAGCCATCTCTCAACATGTTAGTTTCACCATTACCCACTGGATTTATAATCTAGCCCCGATACTGTGAGAATCCAGCCATCTCTCAACATGTTAGTTTCACCATTACCCACTGGATTTAGAATCTAGCCCCGATACTGTGAGAATCCAGCCATCTCTCAACATGTTGTTTCACCATTACCCACTGGATTTAGAATCCTAGCCCCGATAATGTGAGAAACCAGCCATCTCTCAACATGTTGTTTCACCATTACCCACTGGATTTATAATCTAGCCCCGATACTGTGAGAATCCAGCCATCTCTCAACATGTTGTTTCACCATTACCCACTGCATTTAGATTCTAGCCCCGATACTGTGAGAATCCAGCCATCTCTCAACATGTTAGTTTCACCATTACCCACTGGATTTAGATTCTAGCCCCGATACTGTGAGAATCCAGCCATCTCTCAACATGTTAGTTTCACCATTACCCACTGGATTTAGATTCTAGCCCCGATACAGTGAGAATCCAGCCATCTCTCAACATGTTAGTTTCACCATTACCCACTGGATTTAGATTCTAGCCCCGATACTGTGAGAATCCAGCCATCTCTCAACATGTTGTTTCGCCATTACCCACTGGATTTAGAATCTAGCCCCGATACTGTGAGAATCCAGCCATCTCTCAACATGTTAGTTTCACCATTACCCACTGGATTTAGATTCTAGCCCCGATACTGTGAGAATCCAGCCATCTCTCAACATGTTGTTTCACCATTACCCACTGGATTTAGAATCTAGCCCCGATACTGTGAGAATCCAGCCATCTCTCAACATGTTAGTTTCACCATTACCCACTGGATTTATAATCTAGCCCCGATACTGTGAGAATCCAGCCATCTCTCAACATGTTGTTTCACCATTACCCACTGGATTTAGAATCTAGCCCCGATATTGTGAGAATCCAGCCATCTCTCAACATGTTGTTTCACCATTACCCACTGGATTTAGAATCTAGCCCCGATACTGTGAGAATCCAGCCATCTCTCAACATGTTAGTTTCACCATTACCCACTGGATTTATAATCTAGCCCCGATACTGTGAGAATCCAGCCATCTCTCAACATGTTAGTTTCACCATTACCCACTGGATTTAGATTCTAGCCCCGATACTGTGAGAATCCAGCCATCTCTCAACATGTTGTTTCACCAGTACCCACTGGATTTATAATCTAGCCCCGATACTGTGAGAATCCAGCCATCTCTCAACATGTTAGTTTCACCATTACCCACTGGATTTAGATTCTAGCCCCGATACTGTGAGAATCCAGCCATCTCTCAACATGTTGTTTCACCATTACCCACTGGATTTAGAATCTAGCCCCGATACTGTGAGAATCCAGCCATCTCTCAACATGTTAGTTTCACCATTACCCACTGGATTTAGAATCTAGCCCCGATACTGTGAGAATCCAGCCATCTCTCAACATGTTAGTTTCACCATTACCCACTGGATTTAGAATCTAGCCCCGATACTGTGAGAATCCAGCCATCTCTCAACATGTTAGTTTCACCATTACCCACTGGATTTAGAATCTAGCCCCGATACTGTGAGAATCCAGCCATCTCTCAACATGTTAGTTTCACCATTACCCACTGGATTTAGAATCTAGCCCCGATACTGTGAGAATCCAGCCATCTCTCAACATGTTAGTTTCACCATTACCCACTGGATTTAGAATCTAGCCCTGATACTGTGAGAATCCATCTCTCAACATGTTAGTTTCACCATTACCCACTGGATTTAGATTCTAGCCCCGATACTGTGAGAATCCAGCCATCTCTCAACATGTTAGTTTCACCATTACCCACTGGATTTATAATCTATCCCCGATACTGTGAGAATCCATCTCTCAACATGTTGTTTCACCATTACCCACTGGATTTAGAATCTATCCCCGATACTGTGAGAATCCATCTCTCAACATGTTAGTTTCACCATTACCCACTGGATTTATAATCTAGCCCCGATACTGTGAGAATCCAGCCATCTCTCAACATGTTAGTTTCACCATTACCCACTGGATTTAGAATCTATCCCCGATACTGTGAGAATCATCTCTCAACATGTTATCTGCATCCCCACAACCTGTGCATTTGAGATAGCTTGGTGTGATTGTGAGTTAATGGTTGCTTTGGTATCTACATTCATAATAATATGTGCCTTTAAGCAGACGCTTTTATCCTAAACCACCTACAGTCGTGTGTGTGTGTGTGTGCGCCCCCATACATTTGAAGTATGGGTGGCCCCGGGATTCGAACCCCCACAATCCCCTGCTCTACCAACGGATCATAATCTGTGTCTGTTCTCCAGGACGGTGATGAAGACGGGTCTGGAGACGGTGAAGGCGGCGTTGAGGGCGTTCTTTGACAACGCAGCGGAGGACTTGGAGAGGACTTTAGAGAACCTGAAACAGGGACAGTTCACTCACAGTCACTCCCAGCCCAAAGGAGTCACCCAGATCATTAACTACACCAGCGTAGCCCTGCTCCCGGTCCTGTCCTCCCTGTTCCAACACATCGGGCAGAACCTCTTTGGGGAAGACCTCATATGTATGTATACCAGTACATAAATTCACATTTTTTTGCTGAGCAAAACCTGAAAAAGGGCAATTCCACCAAAACCTGATGGGAGCTTGTAGCACCACCTATTGGCCAAGGATGAAAATGCATTTTCCTGTAGCTCACGAGACAAACCCTCATTAGTCATGTTAATTAAAAAGGCCATCCCTGTATCTCACTAGACCAGTCCTCATTAGGCATTGTTAATTAAAAAGGCCATCCCTGTATCTCATGAGACCAGTCCTCATTAGTCATTGTTAATTAAAAAGGCCATCCCTGTATCTCATGAGACAAGTCCTCATTAATCATTGTTAATTAAAAATGCTTCATGTACAGCTGGCTTAAAGGTCCAATAAATAAGTAAAGGCCTTTTTGACCCCTAATGTCTTATTGTAGTCCAACTCCACAGTCCTGTAATGGTCATACTGTAGGCTTATTGTAGTCCAACTCCACAGTCCTGTAATGGTCATACTGTAGTCTTATTGTAGTCCAACTCCACAGTCCTGTAATGGTCATACTGTAGGCTTATTGTAGTCCAACTCTACAGTCCTGTAATGGTCATACTGTAGGCGTATTGTAGTCCAACTCCACAGTCCTGTAATGGTCATACTGTAGGCTTATTGTAGTCCAACTCCACAGTCCTGTAATGGTCATACTGTAGTCTTATTGTAGTCCAACTCCACCGTCCTGTAATGGTCATACTGTAGGTCCTATGTGTAAGGAGACTTCCCTTGTTGTCTTCACAGTGGATGACGTCCAGGTGTCGTGTTACAGGATACTCAACAGCCTGTATAGTCTTGGTACCAACAACAGCATCTACGTGGAAAGGTAACGTCAAAATGATATTCAATGTGAATATGATGAGTATGAGGAAGATAGGGTGTGTTGGAACTGATCAGCTAACCAGCTGGCAAAACTGGTTGAAATTTAATCCAACCAGTTAGGCCATTCGTGTCCATTACAGAGATGTATAATTAGGGGTTCAAGCAGAGACGCTGGGTGAGAACATATTGTATTTAATTAGGGGTTCAAGCAGAGAAGCTGGGTGAGGCCCTATTGTATTTAATTAGGGGTTCAAGCAGAGAAGCTGAGACCCTATTGTATTTAATTAGGGGTTCAAGCAGAGAAGCTGAGGCCCTATTGTATTTAATTAGGGGTTCAAGCAGAGAAGCTGGGTGAGGCCCTATTGTATTTAATTAGGGGTTCAAGCAGAGACGCTGAGACCCTATTGTATTTAATTAGGGGTTCAAGCAGAGAAGCTGGGTGAGGCCCTATTGTATTTAATTAGGGGTTCAAGCAGAGACGCTGGGTGAGACCCTATTGTATTTAATTAGGGGTTCAAGCAGAGAAGCTGGGTGAGGCCCTATTGTATTTCATTAGGGGTTCAAGCAGAGAAGCTGGGTGAGACTCTATTGTATTTAATTAGGGGTTCAAGCAGAGAAGCTGGGTGAGGCCCTATTGTATTTAATTAGGGGTTCAAGCAGAGAAGCTGGGTGAGGCCCTATTGTATTTAATTAGGGGTTCAAGCAGAGAAGCTGGGTGAGATCCTATTGTATTTAATTAGGGGTTCAAGCAGAGATGCTGGGTGAGACCCTATTGTATTTAATTAGGGGTTCAAGCAGAGAAGAGAAGCTGGGGCTCCATAGGTGTGTCCAAACGTTTGACTGGTACTGTATATAAGTAGCCTTCATCATTTTTCTGAGGTGGAACCTAAATATGCGTTTCCTCTCTTGGACAGGAAATTACATCAAAATAGTGGTGGCTACTTCCTCTGGGGTGTTACTTTAAGGTCCACCATTTAGAATTGAGTGAAAAACACTTCTAATGCTTTACTCCTCTGGCTCCGAATGACCGATGTGTACAACACTTTGATATATGGTATCCATGGACCAAGATCCCACAAATTAGGTTTTCCCAGACTAGCATGTCAAACAACATGGCCGCTACTGACCAATTAACAATCACGTGACATGTATTCACGACTTGATATATGCTGAGGTCATTTTGAAGGGTTTTTCACATTTCCTCAAAATCCCTACTTTGATTGACACTGGAAGTATGATAGATAATGACAATCTAAAAATGTCAATATGTCCTGTCTAGACCCTTGTACTAACTATGTGGACACCACATGTCAATGTGTCCTGTCTAGAACCTTGTACTAACTATGTGGACACCACATGTCAATGTGTCCTGTCTAGAACCCTGTACTAACTATGTGGACACCACATGTCAATGTGTCCTGTCTAGAACCTTGTACTAACTATGTGGACACCACATGTCAATGTGTCCTGTCTAGAACCCTGTACTAACTATGTGGACACCACATGTCAATGTGTCCTGTCTAGAACCCTGTACTAACTATGTGGACACCACATGTCAATGTGTCCTGTCTAGACCCTTGTACTAACTATGTGGACACCACATGTCAATGTGTCCTGTCTAGACCCTTGTACTAACTATGTGGACACCACATGTCAATGTGTCCTGTCTAGAACCCTGTACTAACTATGTGGACACCACATGTCAATGTGTCCTGTCTAGAACCCTGTACTAACTATGTGGACACCACATGTCAATGTGTCCTGTCTAGAACCCTGTACTGACTATGTGGACACCACATGTCAATGTGTCCTGTCTAGAACCTTGTACTGACTATGTGGACACCACATGTCAATGTGTCCTGTCTAGAACCCTGTACTAACTATGTGGACACCACATGTCAATGTGTCCTGTCTAGAACCCTGTACTAACTATGTGGACACCACATGTCAATGTGTCCTGTCTAGAACCCTGTACTGACTATGTGGACACCACATGTCAATGTGTCCTGTCTAGAACCTTGTACTGACTATGTGGACACCACATGTCAATGTGTCCTGTCTAGAACCTTGTACTAACTATGTGGACACCACATGTCAATGTGTCCTGTCTAGAACCCTGTACTAACTATGTGGACACCACATTTCATGCGTTTACAACAAACATCATTTGTTCTGTGGCTCATTTTAATATTGCATTAAGTCTAGTAAAGGATGTGACTGGGTTAGTTAAGCCAGTTATTCAGACTCTGAACATGAACTGTCCCTCACTTTTCCTCCTCCTCCTCCTTCTTCCTCCTGCCCCTTCCTCCACTTCCTCCCCCTACCTCCTCCTTCTCCTCCTGCCCCTTCCTCCGTATCCTCCTCCTCCTGCCCCTTCCTCCGCTTCCTCCTTCCTCCCCCTATCTCCTCCTTCTCCTCCTGCCCCTTCCTCCGCTTCCTCCTTCCTCCCCCTATCTCCTCCTTCCCCTCCTGCCTCTTCCTCTGCTTCCTCCTTCCTCCCCCTATCTCCTCCTTCCTCCCCCTACCTCCTCCTTCTCCTCCTGCCCCTTCCTCCGCTTCCTCCTTCCTCCCCCTATCTCCTCCTTCCACCCCCTACCTCCTCCTTCTCCTCCTGCCCCTTCCTCCTCTTCCTTCCTACTCACCCTCCCTCTTCCTCCTTCCTCCTCCTCTTCCTCCTTCCTCCTCCTCTTCCTCCTTCCTCCTCCTCTTCCTTCCTCCTCACCCTCCCTCTTCCCCCTTCCTCCTCCTCTTCCTCCTGCAGGCAGCGTCCAGCCCTAGGTGAATGTCTTGCAGCGTTCTCGGGGGCGTTCCCTGTGGCCTTCCTGGAACCTGAGCTCAACAAGTTCAACAACTACTCCATCTACATTACCAAGGGCTCCCGGGACAGAACAGGTACTGTAGACAGAGACTATCAGTCTGTTGGGACAGAACAGGTACTGTAGACAGAGACTAACATTCTGTTGGACAGAACAGGTACTGTAGGCAGAGACTAACATTCTGTTGGGACAGAACAGGTACTGTAGGCAGAGACTAACATTCTGTGGGACAGAACAGGTACTGTAGACAGAGACTAACATTCTGTTGGACAGAACAGGTACTGTAGACAGAGACTAACATTCTGTTGGACAGAACAGGTACTGTAGGCAGAGACTAACATTCTGTTGGACAGAACAGGTACTGTAGGCAGAGACTAACATTCTGTTGGACAGAACAGGTACTGTAGGCAGAGACTAACATTATGTTGGACAGAACAGGTACTGTAGGCAGAGACTAACATTATGTTGGACAGAACAGGTACTGTAGGCAGAGACTAACATTCTGTTGAACAGGTACTGTAGACAGAGACTAACATTCTGTTGGACAGAACAGGTACTGTAGGCAGAGACTAACATTCTGTTGGACAGAACAGGTACTGTAGGCAGAGACTAACATTCTGTTGGACAGAACAGGTACTGTAGGCAGAGACTAACATTCTGTTGGGACAGAACAGGTACTGTAGACAGAGACTAACATTCTGTTGGACAGAACAGGTACTGTAGGCAGAGACTAACATTCTGTTGGACAGGTACTGTAGACAGAGACTAACATTCTGTTGGACAGAACAGGTACTGTAGACAGAGACTAACATTCTGTTGGACAGAACAGGTACTGTAGACAGAGACTAACATTCTGTTGGGACAGAACAGGTACTGTAGACAGAGACTAACATTCTGTTGGACAGAACAGGTTCTGTAGACAGAGACTAACATTCTGTTGGACAGAACAGGTACTGTAGGCAGAGACTAACATTCTGTTGGACAGGTACTGTAGACAGAGACTAACATTCTGTTGGACAGAACAGGTCCTGTAGGCAGAGACTAACATTCTGTTGGACAGAACAGGTACTGTAGGCAGAGACTAACATTCTGTTGGACAGAACAGGTACTGTAGGCAGAGACTAACATTCTGTTGGACAGAACAGGTACTGTAGACAGAGACTAACATTCTGTTGGACAGAACAGGTACTGTAGGCAGAGACTAACATTCTGTTGGACAGAACAGGTACTGTAGGCAGAGACTAACATTCTGTTGGACAGAACAGGTACTGTAGGCAGAGACTAACATTCTGTTGGACAGAACAGGTTCTGTAGGCAGAGACTAACATTATGTTGGGACAGAACAGGTCCTGTAGGCAGAGACTAACATTCTGTTGGACAGAACAGGTACTGTAGGCAGAGACTAACATTCTGTTGGGACAGAACAGGTACTGTAGGCAGAGACTAACATTCTGTTGGACAGAACAGGTACTGTAGGCAGAGACTAACATTCTGTTGGGACAGAACAGGTACTGTAGGCAGAGACTAACATTATGTTGGGACAGGTACTGTAGACAGAGACTAACATTCTGTTGGGACAGAACAGGTACTGTAGGCAGAGACTAACATTCTGTTGGGACAGAACAGGTACTGTAGGCAGAGACTAACATTCTGTTGGACAGAACAGGTACTGTAGGCAGAGACTAACATTCTGTTGGACAGAACAGGTACTGTAGACAGAGACTAACATTCTGTTGGACAGAACAGGTACTGTAGGCAGAGACTAACATTCTGTTGGACAGAACAGGTCCTGTAGGCAGAGACTAACATTCTGTTGGACAGAACAGGTACTGTAGGCAGAGACTAACATTCTGTTGGGACAGAACAGGTACTGTAGGCAGAGACTAACATTCTGTTGGACAGAACAGGTGTTGTAGACAGAGACTAACATTCTGTTGGACAGAACAGGTGTTGTAGACAGAGACTAACATTCTGTTGGACAGAACAGGTGTTGTAGCAAACTGTCCTTCAAGTGATTTAGAATCAGAGACAGGACGGGTTTGGATGGAGAGATAGAGAGAAGCTTGGCATAAATGTTGCAAATTGAATTGAGGAATGACTGCATACAGTCTTTATGTCTCTCTCACCATCACCTTTTATCTCTCTGTCTCTTACTCTCTCTCTCCCTCCACCCTCTCTCTTTATCTCTCCCTCCACCCCCCCCTCTCTCCCTTCAATCTCTCTATCTCTCTCTCTCTTTATCTCTCCCTCCACCCCCCCTCTCTCCCTTCAATCTCTCTATCTCTCTCTCTCTTTATCTCTCCCTCCACCCCCCCTCTCTCTCTCCAACCACCCACCCTCTCTCTCTCTTACTCTCTCTCCCTCCACCTTCTCTCTCTCTCTCTCCCTCCATCCTCTCTCTTTCTCCCTCTACCCTCTCTCTTTCTCCCTCTACCCTCTCTCTCTATCTCCCTCCACCCTCTCTCTCTCCTCTCTCTTCACGCTCTCTCTTTCTCTCTCTCTCCCTCCACCCTCTCTTTCTTTATCTCTCTCTACCTCTCTTTTCCTCCCTCTCTCTCCTCTCTTCCCCGCTGCTCCCCCAGCTCTAGACCTGCCCTCCCAGGTAGAAGAGATGTGTCCAGCCATCCCGTCCCTGGAGAAGTCTCTAGAGGAGATCATGGATCTGGCTGAGTCCGGCCTGCACTACACACAGATGCCTCACGTTATGGAGGTAGAGACTGGTTTACTAACATGAGACTGGTGGTTTATTAGGACATAGGCACAGACACATGATAACATATGCACTATACACACACTTACACATGGATTTTTTGTTGTAGATATATGGTAGTAGAGTAGGGGACTGAGGGCACACACTTAATATGCTCTGTAATCTGTTGTGAATGTATTGTAATGTTTTTTAAATTGTATTAATGCCTTAATTTTGCTGGACCCCTAGAAGAGTAGCTGCTGCCTTGGCAGGAACTAATGGGGATCCATAATAAACCCCAGGAAGAGTAGCTGCTGCCTTGGCAGGAACTAATGGGGATCCATAATAAACCCCTAGAAGAGTAGCTGCTGCCTTGGCAGGAACTAATGGGGATCCATAATAAACCCCAGGAAGAGTAGCTGCTGCCTTGGCAGGAACTAATGGGGATCCGTAATAAACCCCAGGAAGAGTAGCTGCTGCCTTGGCAGGAACTAATGGGGATCCATAATAAACCCCAGGAAGAGTAGCTGCTGCCTTGGCAGGAACTAATGGGGATCCATAATAAACCCCAGGAAGAGTAGCTGCTGCCTTGCCAGGAACTAATGGGGATCCATAATAAACCCCAGGAAGAGTAGCTGCTGCCTTGGCAGGAACTAATGGGGATCCATAATAAACCCCAGGAAGAGTAGCTGCTGCCTTGCCAGGAACTAATGGGGATTCATAATAAACCCCAGGAAGAGTAGCTGCTGCCTTGGCAGGAACTAATGGGGATCCATAATAAACCCCAGGAAGAGTAGCTGCTGCCTTGGCAGGAACTAATGGGGATCCGTAATAAACCCCAGGAAGAGTAGCTGCTGCCTTGGCAGGAACTAATGGGGATCCATAATAAACCCCAGGAAGAGTAGCTGCTGCCTTGGCAGGAACTAATGAGGATCCATAATAAACCCCAGGAAGAGTAGCTGCTGCCTTGGCAGGAACTAATGAGGATCCATAATAAACCCCAGGAAGAGTAGCTGCTGCATTGATAGGAACTAATGGAGTTCCATAATAAACCCTTTATAATGACTTTACAATGACTTTAACCTGCCCAGGGACTGCGGTTGAAAATTAGCCGGCTGGCTAAAACCGGCACTTTTACTGAAACGTTGATTAATGTGCACTGTCCCTGTAAAAATAAACTCAAACTCAAACTCAACCCCAGGAAGAGTAGCCGCTGCCTTGGCAGGAACTAATGGGGATCCATAATAAACCCCAGGAAGAGTAGCTGCTGCCTTGGCAGGAACTAATGGAGATCCATAATAAACCCCAGGAAGAGTAGCTGCTGCCTTGGCAGGAACTAATGGGGATTCATAATAAACCCCAGGAAGAGTAGCTGCTGCCTTGGCAGGAACTAATGGGGATCCATAATAAACCCCAGGAAGAGTAGCTGCTGCCTTGGCAGGAACTAATGGGGATCCATAATAAACCCCAGGAAGAGTAGCTGCTGCCTTGGCAGGAACTAATGGGGATCCATAATAAACCCCAGGAAGAGTAGATGCTGCCTTGGCAGGAACTAATGGGGATCCATAATAAATACAAATACCCTATTTTGAGAGTAAAATACAACAAAAATAGCCTACTTGTCAACCTCAAATTTATGGCAATCACTGGATTAGGTTGTATATCAAAATATGTTGAATCATGCATTCCTGCTCTGACAAATGTAACGACTTATTTACTGAATACCATGTGAGTA
Organism: Salvelinus fontinalis; assembly: GCF_029448725.1. Taxonomy (NCBI): domain Eukaryota; kingdom Metazoa; phylum Chordata; class Actinopteri; order Salmoniformes; family Salmonidae; genus Salvelinus; species Salvelinus fontinalis. The sequence continues at coordinate 367,019 of NW_026600340.1, read as the reverse complement.
GTCAATTACTCCTCTTAATAAAGCATTATGATGACTTAATAATGACTTAATAATGACTTAATAATGACTTTGTAATGACTTTATAATGACTTTATAATGACTTTACAATGACTTAATAATGACTTTGTAATGACTTAACAATGACTTTGTAATGACTTTATCATGACGTTATAAGATGACTCAAATGTATTCTATTGTATGACGCTGCTGATTTATTTTGGGGGGGGGGGGGGGGGTGCCAACAAATCATGGACTGGTTCCACCAAATCATGGGCTGGTGCCAACAAATCATGGACTGGTACCACGAAATCATGGACTGGTACCACCAAATCATGGGCTGGTACCACCAAATCATGGGCTGGTACCACCAAATCATGGACTGGTACCACCAAATCATGGGCTGGTACCACCAAATCAAGGGCTGGTGCCACCAAATCATGGGCTAGTGCCACCAAATCAAGGGCTGGTGCCACCAAATCATGGGCTGGTTCCACCAAATCATGGGCTGGTGCCGCCAAATCAAGGGCTGGTGCCACCAAATCATGGGCTGGTACCACCAAATCATGGGCTGGTGCCACCAAATCAAGGGATGGTGCCACCAAATCATGGGCTGGTACCACCAAATCATGGGCTGGTACCACCAAATCATGGGCTGGTACCACCAAATCAAGGGATGGTGCCACCAAATCATGGGCTGGTACCACCAAATCATGGGCTGGTTCCACCAAATCATGGGCTGGTGCCACCAAATCAAGGGCTGGTGCCACCAAATCATGGGCTGGTACCACCAAATCATGGGCTGGTGCCACCAAATCATGGGCTGGTGCCACCAAATCATGGGCTGGTACCACCAATCATGGGCTGGTGCCACCAAATCAAGGGCTGGTGCCAACAAATCAAGGGCTGGTGCCAACAACTGAAAAAGTTGGTGGCCCCAGTGACACCAGGGGAAAATGTTGGTCTGGAGCCCTGTGCTTACAAGAGATAAGAACATGATTGAAACATTACTTAAACATTTAATATGAGCATTCCTCCCCCTGTCCTTATCCTCAGGTGGTGCTGCCCATGCTATGCAGCTACACATTTAATATGAGCATTCCTCCCCCCTGTCCTTCTCCTCAGGTGGTGCTGCCCATGCTATGCAGCTACATGTCTCACTGGTGGGAGCACGGCCCAGAGAACAACCCTCCAGAGACTGCAGACAGCTGCTGTACTCACCTGACCTCAGACCACATGAATAGTCTACTGGGCAACATCCTGAAGATCATCTACAATAACCTGGGGATCGACGAGGGGGCCTGGATGAAACGACTCGCAGGTAGAGACATGCCTTTTTTACCTACCACATGGTCAAAAGAACTTTAGCCTACTTGTCAATGTCTTGGTTGTTATGTGTGTGTGTGTAGTTACCACGACGTCGTACGTCGTTAGAGGAGGTCGTCAGCATTTAATCATATATGCACATAGAATTGAATTGCACTGTTTGTACTGAAACTGTCTGCCTCAGGAAGAAGCCCACTGTGGGCAGGCCACTCTGTAGCATTGAGTCAGAAGAAGCCCACTGTGGGCAGGCCACTCTGTAGCATTGAGTCAGGAAGAAGCCCACTGTGGGCAGGCCACTCAGTAGCATTGAGTCAGAAGAAGCCCACTGTGGGCAGGCCACTCAGTAGCATTGAGTCAGGACGAAGCCCACTGTGGGCAGGCCACTCAGTAGCATTGAGTCAGGAAGAAGCCCACTGTGGGCAGTCCACTCAGTAGCATTGAGTCAGAAGAAGCCCACTGTGGGCAGGCCACTCAGTAGCATTGAGTCAGGAAGAAGCCCACTGTGGGCAGTCCACTCAGTAGCATTGAGTCAGAAGAAGCCCACTGTGGGCAGGCCACTCAGTAGCATTGAGTCAGAAGAAGCCCACTGTGGGCAGGCCACTCAGTAGCATTGAGTCAGGAAGAAGCCCACTGTGGGCAGGCCACTCAGTAGCATTGAGTCAGAAGAAGCCCACTGTGGGCAGGCCACTCTGTAGCATTGAGTCAGAAGAAGCCCACTGTGGGCAGGCCACTCAGTAGCATTGAGTCAGAAGAAGCCCACTGTGGGCAGGACACTCAGTAGCATTGAGTCAGAAGAAGCCCACTGTGGGCAGGACACTCAGTAGCATTGAGTCAGAAGAAGCCCACTGTGGGCAGGCCACTCTGTAGCATTGAGTCAGAAGAAGCCCACTGTGGGCAGGCCACTCAGTAGCATTGAGTCAGAAGAAGCCCACTGTGGGCAGGCCACTCAGTAGCATTGAGTCAGGACGAAGCCCACTGTGGGCAGGCCACTCAGTAGCATTGAGTCAGAAGAAGCCCACTGTGGGCAGGCCACTCAGTAGCATTGAGTCAGGACGAAGCCCACTGTGGGCAGGCCACTCAGTAGCATTGAGTCAGAAGAAGCCCACTGTGGGCAGGCCACTCAGTAGCATTGAGTCAGAAGAAGCCCACTGTGGGCAGGCCACTCAGTAGCATTGAGTCAGGAAGAAGCCCACTGTGGGCAGGCCACTCAGTAGCATTGAGTCAGAAGAGGCCCACTGTGGGCAGGCCACTCAGTAGCATTGAGTCAGAAGAAGCCCACTGTGGGCAGGCCACTCAGTAGCATTGAGTCAGAAGAAGCCCACTGTGGGCAGGCCACTCAGTAGCATTGAGTCAGAAGAAGCCCACTGTGGGCAGGCCACTCTGTAGCATTGAGTCAGGAAGAAGCCCACTGTGGGCAAGCCACTCAGTAGCATTGAGTCAGAAGAAGCCCACTGTGGGCAGGCCACTCAGTAGCATTGAGTCAGAAGAAGCCCACTGTGGGCAGGCCACTCTGTAGCATTGAGTCAGAAGAAGCCCACTGTGGGCAGGCCACTCAGTAGCATTGAGTCAGAAGAAGCCCACTGTGGGCAGGCCACTCAGTAGCATTGAGTCAGAAGAAGCCCACTGTGGGCAGGCCACTCAGTAGCATTGAGTCAGAAGAAGCCCACTGTGGGCAGGCCACTCAGTAGCATTGAGTCAGAAGAAGCCCACTGTGGGCAGGCCACTCTGTAGCATTGAGTCAGAAGAAGCCCACTGTGGGCAGGCCACTCAGTAGCATTGAGTCAGAAGAAGCCCACTGTGGGCAGGACACTCAGTAGCATTGAGTCAGAAGAAGCCCACTGTGGGCAGGCCACTCAGTAGCATTGAGTCAGGAAGAAGCCCACTGTGGGCAGGCCACTCTGTAGCATTGAGTCAGAAGAAGCCCACTGTGGGCAGGCCACTCAGTAGCATTGAGTCAGAAGAAGCCCACTGTGGGCAGGCCACTCAGTAGCATTGAGTCAGAAGAAGCCCACTGTGGGCAGGCCACTCAGTAGCATTGAGTCAGAAGAAGCCCACTGTGGGCAGGACACTCAGTAGCATTGTGATGAAACTGTCTGCTTCAGGAAGAAGCCCACTGTGGGCAGGACACTCAGTAGCATTGAGTCAAAAGAAGCCCACTGTGGGCAGGACACTCAGTAGCATTGAGTCAAAAGTAAAAGGCATTGACATGTTCAACCTCGGATCATTAAAAACAATCAACCAACCCAGAAAAGGACTAACAATATAACCCATCTTAACATATGTAGCCTGAGAAACAAGGTCCGTGACATTAACAATTAACATCAGAACACATATTCTGCCCAACAACAGCAGAGCCCTCTTTAATGGTTCAACACAGCTGACCAATCAGACGGTCACCAGTGCTTAACATCAGAACACATTCATATTCTGCCCAACAACAGCAGAGCCCTCTTTAATGGTTCAACACAGCTGACCAATCAGAACACATATTCTGGCCATCTGCCCAACAATAGCAGAGCCCTCTTTAATGGTTCAACACAGCTGACCAATCAGACGGTCACCAGTGCTTAACATCAGAACACATTCATATTCTGCCCAACAACAGCAGAGCCCTCTTTATTGGTTCAACACAGCTGACCAATCAGAACACATTCATATTCTGGCCATCTGCCCAACAACAGCAGAGCCCTCTTTAATGGTTCAACACAGCTGACCAATCAGACGGTCACCAGTGCTTAACATCAGAACACATTCATATTCTGCCCAACAACAGCAGAGCCCTCTTTAATGGTTCAACACAGCTGACCAATCAGACGGTCACCAGTGCTTAACATCAGAACACATTCATATTCTGCCCAACAACAGCAGAGCCCTCTTTAATGGTTCAACACAGCTGACCAATCAGACGGTCACCAGTGCTTAACATCAGAACACATTCATATTCTGCCCAACAACAGCAGAGCCCTCTTTAATGGTTCAACACAGCTGACCAATCAGACGGTCACCAGTGCTTAACATCAGAACACATTCATATTCTGCCCAACAACAGCAGAGCCCTCTTTAATGGTTCAACACAGCTGACCAATCAGAACACATATTCTGGCCATCTGCCCAACAATAGCAGAGCCCTCTTTAATGGTTCAACACAGCTGACCAATCAGACGGTCACCAGTGCTTAGCATCAGAACACATTCATATTCTGCCCAACAACAGCAGAGCCCTCTTTAATGGTTCAACACAGCTGACCAATCAGACGGTCACCAGTGCTTAACATCAGAACACATTCATATTCTGCCCAACAACAGCAGAGCCCTCTTTAATGGTTCAACACAGCTGACCAATCAGACGGTCACCAGTGCTTAGCATCAGAACACATTCATATTCTGCCCAACAACAGCAGAGCCCTCTTTAATGGTTCAACACAGCTGACCAATCAGACGGTCACCAGTGCTTAACATCAGAACACATTCATATTCTGGCCATCTGCCCAACAATAACAGAGCCCTCTTTAATGGTTCAACACAGCTGACCAATCAGACGGTCACCAGTGCTTAACATCAGAACACATTCATATTCTGCCCAACAACAGCAGAGCCCTCTTTAATGGTTCAACACAGCTGACCAATCAGACGGTCACCAGTGCTTAACATCAGAACACATTCATATTCTGCCCAACAACAGCAGAGCCCTCTTTAATGGTTCAACACAGCTGACCAATCAGACGGTCACCAGTGCTTAACATCAGAACTCATTCATATTCTGGCCATCTGCCCAACAATAACAGAGCCCTCTTTAATGGTTCAACACAGCTGACCAATCAGACGGTCACCAGTGCTTAACATCAGAACACATTCATATTCTGCCCAACAACAGCAGAGCCCTCTTTAATGGTTCAACACAGCTGACCAATCAGACGGTCACCAGTGCTTAACATCAGAACACATTCATATTCTGCCCAACAACAGCAGAGCCCTCTTTAATGGTTCAACACAGCTGACCAATCAGACACCAGTGCTTAACATCAGAACTCATTCATATTCTGGCCATCTGCCCAACAATAACAGAGCCCTCTTTAATGGTTCAACACAGCTGACCAATCAGACGGTCACCAGTACTTAGCAAAAGTTTAGAAATCATTTTTTTTTGTGTTTGACCAAATACAGGGATTATACAGAAAACAAAATGAACAACAGACTTTCAGCATGCTTTTAGGGAAGGGCACTCAACATACTCGGCACTGACACAAATGACTGATGATTGGCTGAAAGAAATTGATCGAAAAAAATATTGTGCAAGCTGTTTTGTTCGACTTCAGTGTCGTTTTTTGATATCATTGATCATAACCTATTGTTGAAAGAATTGTAGGTGTTATGGATAAGAATCATCTACCTTATTATGGATTGAGAGTTACCTATCTAATAGAACATTCAAGTTTTTTTGTTAACCTGTTTGGCGTGCAAGCCCGACACCGGTACACTTATGACAACAGCCAGCTCAGAGTGGAACACCACCATCGTTGTTTAAATAAGAAAACAAACTGTAAAATCTTCCAGAGTGGAACACCACCATCGTTGTTTAAATAAGAAAACAAACTGTAAAATCATCCAGAGTGGAACACCACCATCGTTGTTTAAATAAGAAAACAAACTGTAAAATCATCCAGAGTGGAACACCACCATCGTTCTTTAAATAAATAAAAAAACTGTAAAATCATCCGGAGTGAAACACCACCATCGTTGTTTCCCACCAGTCTCACTCACTAACTGTCCTTCTCTATTCTGTCCCCGCCTCCAGTCTTCTCTCAGCCTATCATCGGTAAGGCGAAGGGGGGGCTGTTGAAGACCCACTTCCTGCCGCTGATGGAGAAGTTGAGGAAGAAGGCTGCCACCGTACTGCTGGATGAGGAACAAATGAAGGCCGAGGGACGAGGGGAGATGTCTGAGGCTGAACTACTCATCCTGGATGAGTTTACCATCCTGATCAGAGACCTCTACGCCTTTTATCCGCTACTCATCCGCTTTGTAGACTACAACAGGTAACTAGACATTCTACTTCCTCCTCCTCCATGTTGCTGACTACAACAGGTAACTAGACATTCTACTTCCTCCTCCTCCATGTTGCTGACTACAACAGGTAAGTAGACATTCTACTTCCTCCTCCTCCATGTTGCTGACTACAACAGGTAACTAGACATTCTACTTCCTCCTCCTCCATGTTGCTGACTACAACAGGTAAGTAGACATTCTACTTCCTCCTCCTCCATGTTGCTGACTACAACAGGTAACTAGACATTCTACCTCCTCCTCCTCCATGTTGCTGACTACAACAGGTAACTAGACATTCTACTTCCTCCTCCTCCATGTTGCTGACTACAACAGGTAACTAGACATTCTACTTCCTCCTCCTCCATGTTGCTGACTACAACAGGTAACTAGACATTATACTTCCTCCTCCTCCATGTTGCTGACTACAACAGGTAACTAGACATTATACTTCCTCCTCCTCCATGTTGCTGACTACAACAGGTAACTAGACATTCTACTTCCTCCTCCATGTTGCTGACTACAACAGGTAACTAGACATTCTACCTCCTCCTCCTCCATGTTGCTGACTACAACAGGTAACTAGACATTCTACCTCCTCCTCCTCTATGTTGCTGACTTCAACAGGTAACAAGACATTCTACTTCCTCCTCCTCTTCCATGTTGCTGACTACAACAGGTAACTAGACATTCTACTTCCTCCTCCTCCATGTTGCTGACTACAACAGGTAACTAGACATTCTACCTCCTCCTCCTCTATGTTGCTGACTTCAACAGGTAACTAGACATTCTACTTCCTCCTCCTCTTCCATGTTGCTGACTACAACAGGTAACTAGACATTCTACCTCCTCCTCCTCCATGTTGCTGACTACAACAGGTAACTAGACATTCTACTTCCTCCTCCATGTTGCTGACTACAACAGGTAACTAGACATTCTACCTCCTCCTCCTCCATGTTGCTGACTACAACAGGTAACTAGACATTCTACCTCCTCCTCCTCTATGTTGCTGACTTCAACAGGTAACAAGACATTCTACTTCCTCCTCCTCCATGTTGCTGACTACAACAGGTAACTAGACATTCTACTTCCTCCTCCTCCATGTTGCTGACTACAACAGGTAACAAGACATTATACTTCCTCCTCCTCCATGTTGCTGACTACAACAGGTAACTAGACATTCTACCTCCTCCTCCTCCATGTTGCTGACTACAACAGGTAACAAGACATTCTACTTCCTCCTCCTCCATGTTGCTGACTACAACAGGTAACTAGACATTCTACTTCCTCCTCCTCCATGTTGCTGACTACAACAGGTAACTAGACATTCTACTTCCTCCTCCTCCATGTTGCTGACTACAACAGGTAACTAGACATTCTACCTCCTCCTCCTCCATGTTGCTGACTACAACAGGTAACTAGACATTCTACTTCCTCCTCCTCCATGTTGCTGACTACAACAGGTAACTAGACATTCTACCTCCTCCTCCTCCATGTTGCTGACTACAACAGGTAACTAGACATTCTACTTCCTCCTCCTCCATGTTGCTGACTACAACAGGTAACTAGACATTCTACCTCCTCCTCCTCCATGTTGCTGACTACAACAGGTAACTAGACATTCTACCTCCTCCTCCTCCATGTTGCTGTAACTAGTTTCTGTTGCTCTGACTGTTTTATCCAACTGAATACTGTAACTTGTTTCCAATGTGTTTCTGTCTTAGGGCCAAATGGCTGAAAGAATCGAACCCTGATGCTGAGGAGCTCTTCCGCATGGTAGCAGAGGTCTTCATATTCTGGTCCAAGTCTCATGTAAGCTACACAGAGACAATGTCACATTCCAAGTCTCATGTAAGCTACACAGAGACAATGTCACATTCCAAGTCTCATGTAAGCTACACAGAGACAATGTCACATTCCAAGTCTCATGTAAACTACACAGAGACAATGTCACATTCCAAGTCTCATGTAAGCTACACAGAGACAATGTCACATTCCAAGTCTCATGTAAGCTACACAGAGACAATGTCACATTCCAAGACTCATGTAAGCTACACAGAGACAGTTTCACATTCCAAGTCTCATGTAAGCTACAAGGAGACAGTTTCACATTCCAAGTCTCATGTAAGCTACACAGAGACAATGTCACATTCCAAGTCTCATGTAAGCTACACAGAGACAATGTCACATTCCAAGTCTCATGTAAGCTACACAGAGACAATGTCACATTCCAAGTCTCATGTAAGCTACACAGAGACAATGTCACATTCCAAGTCTCATGTAAACTACACAGAGACAGTGTCACATTCCAAGTCTCATGTAAGCTACACAGAGACAGTGTCACATTCCAAGTCTCATGTAAGCTACACAGAGACAATGTCACATTCCAAGTCTCATGTAAGCTACACAGAGACAATGTCACATTCCAAGTCTCATGTAAACTACACAGAGACAGTGTCACATTCCAAGTCTCATGTAAGCTACACAGAGACAGTGTCACATTCCAAGTCTCATGTAAGCTACACAGAGACAGTGTCACATTCCAAGTCTCATGTAATCTACACAGAGACAATGTCACATTCCAAGTCTCATGTAAGCTACACAGGGACAATGTCACATTCCAAGTCTCATGTAAACTACACAGAGACAATGTCACATTCCAAGTCTCATGTAAGCTACACAGAGACAATGTCACATTCCAAGTCTCATGTAAGCTACACAGAGACAATGTCACATTCCAAGTCTCATGTAAGCTACACAGAGACAATGTCACATTCCAAGTCTCATGTAAGCTACACAGGGGCAATGTCACATTCCAAGTCTCATGTAAGCTACACAGAGACAATGTCACATTCCAAGTCTCATGTAAGCTACACAGAGACAATGTCACATTCCAAGTCTCATGTAAGCTACACAGGGACAATGTCACATTCAAAGTCTCATGTAAGCTACACAGGGACAATGTCACATTCCAAGTCTCATGTAAGCTACACAGAGACAGTGTCACATTCCAAGTCTCATGTAAGCTACACAGAGACAATGTCACATTCCAAGTCTCATGTAAGCTACACAGAGACAATGTCACATTCCAAGTCTCATGTAAGCTACACAGAGACAATGTCACTTTCCAGGTCTCATGTAAGCTACACAGGGACAATTTCACATTCCAAGTCTCATGTAAGCTACACAGAGACAATGTCACATTCCAAGTCTCATGTAAGCTACACAGGGACAATGTCACATTCCAAGTCTCATGTAAGCTACACAGAGACAATGTCACATTCCAAGTCTCATGTAAGCTACACAGAGACAATGTCACATTCCAAGTCTCATGTAAGCTACACAGAGACAATGTCACATTCCAAGTCTCATGTAAGCTACACAGAGACAATGTCACATTCCAAGTCTCATGTAAGCTACACAGAGACAATGTCACATTCCAAGTCTCATGTAAGCTACACAGAGACAATGTCACATATGAAACATCACATCACTGTAACAGTTTCCATGAAACATGTCAATGTCATGTCTTAATCACTCTGTGATAGTTTCTATTGGTCGTCACCAAGGGACTCTGAAAGTGCACAATACACTTATAAAAAAATAAAGAAATAATCCTATTAAAACCCCATTCGATTCTAGGAATTCTTCAGCATTTCTTTCTGAAATAAATACATTTTACATTTGCTTGCCTGGCAGCGAGAACTATAAGACTGTGATGTATCTCTAGAGCGTTCATGTGTGTCTGTTCTTCTCCAAGTCCCCCGTCAGGCTGCAGGCGACATTTGCATAAATCCTTGGCAATATCCAACACTGAAATATTGTATTTCTTCCACGGCAGAATTTTAAACGGGAGGAGCAGAACTTTGTGGTTCAGAATGAGATCAACAATATGTCCTTCCTCATCACAGACACCAAGTCAAAGATGTCCAAGGCAAGTGGTGTTATATAGATGGTACGAGCGTGATTTTTTTACACATTGATATGTACAATTTAGTGTACTATGACTTTATATACCATATATAAGTCAAAGTCCCCCAATATGATGAAGACTGCACAGTAAGTTGTGATGACTGAATATAATTAAATGGATAAGTTGTTCTTGACCTGAGATGTGGCTTGGTGTTCAGATAGAACAAGAAAGGACCCAGTACAGAGCCAGTAGTGAGACATTAAAGAGGACCTAGTACAGAGCCCTGGGGGACACCAGTAGTGAGACATTAAAGAGGACCTAGTACAGAGCACTGAGGGACACCAGTAGTGAGACATTAAAGAGGACATAGTGCAGAGCCCTGAGGGACACTAGTAGTGAGACATTAAAGAGGACCTAGTGCAGATCCCTGGGGGACACCAGTAGTGAGACATTAAAGAGGACCTAGTACAGAGCTCTGGGGGACACCAGTAGTGAGACATTAAAGAGGACCCAGTACAGAGCCCTGAGGGACACCAGTGGTGAGACATTAAAGAGGACCTAGTGCAGAGCCCTGGGGGACACCAGTGGTGAGACATTAAAGAGGACCTAGTACAGAGCCCTGAGGGACACCAGTAGTGAGACATTAAAGAGGACCCAGTACAGAGCCCTGAGGGACACCAGTAGTGAGACATTAAAGAGGACCTAGTGCAGAGCCCTGAGGGACACCAGTAGTGAGACATTAAAGAGGACCCAGTACAGAGCCCTGGGGGACACCAGTGGTGAGACATTAAAGAGGACCTAGTGCAGAGCCCTGGGGGACACCAGTAGTGATACATTAAAGAGGACCTAGTGCAGAGCCCTGGGGGACACCAGTAGTGATACATTAAAGAGGACCTAGTACAGAGCCCTGGGTGACACCAGTAGTGATACATTAAAGAGGACCTAGTGTAGAGTCCTGGGGGACACCAGTAGTGAGATATTAAAGAGGACCTAGTGCAGAGTCCTGGGGGACAACTGTAGTGATACATTAAAGAGGACCCAGTACAGAGCCCTGGGGGACACCAGTAGTGAGACATTAAAGAGGACCTAGTGCAGATCCCTGAGGGACACCAGTAGTGAGACATTAAAAATAACCTAGTACAGAGCCCTGGGGGACACCAGTAGTGAGACCAGGTGGTGCTGCTGACTTGTTGACTTGTCACCTGGCGTCTCCCCTGTAGGGAGCCGTGTCCGACCAGGAGAGGAAGAAGATGAAGAGGAAGGGTGATCGCTACTCCATGCAGACCAGCCTCATCGTAGCAGCGTTGAAGAGACTACTTCCTGTAGGACTGAATATCTGCGCTCCGGGAGACCAGGAACTGATCGCTCTGGCCAAGATCCGCTTCAGTCAGGTAAATCACTGAAGTCTCAGTCAGGTAAATCACTTACGTCTCAGTCAGGTAAATCACTGAAGTCTCAGTCAGGTAAATCACTTACGTCTCAGTCAGGTAAATCTCTTACGTCTCAGTCAGGTAAATCACTGATGTCTCAGTCAGGTAAATCACTGACGTCTCAGTCAGGTAACTCACTGACGTCTCAGTCAGGTAACTCACTGACGTCTCAGTCAGGTAAATCACTGACGTCTCAGTCAGGTAAATCACTTACGTCTCAGTCAGGTAAATCACTTACGTCTCAGTCAGGTAAATCACTGACGTCTCAGTCAGGTAAATCTCTTACGTCTCAGTCAGGTAAATCACTGACGTCTCAGTCAGGTAAATCACTTACGTCTCAGTCAGGTAAATCACTTACGTATCAGTCAGGTAAATCAATTACGTATCAGTCAGGTAAATCACTTACGTCTCAGTCAGGTAAATCACTTACGTCTCAGTCAGGTAAATCACTGACGTCTCAGTCAGGTAAATCACTTACGTCTCAGTCAGGTAAATCACTGACGTCTCAGGTAAATCACTGACGTCTCAGTCAGGTAAATCACTGTAGTCTCAGTCAGGTAAATCACTGACGTCTCAGTCAGGTAAATCACTTACGTCTAAGTCAGGTAAATCACTTACGTCTCAGTCAGGTAAATCACTGACGTCTCAGTCAGGTAAATCACTGACGTCTCAGTCAGGTAAATCACTTACGTCTCAGTCAGGTAAATCACTTACGTCTCAGTCAGGTAAATCACTGACGTCTCAGTCAGGTAAATCACTTACGTCCCAGTCAGGTAAATCACTTACGTCTCAGTCAGGTAAATCTCTTACGTCTCAGTCAGGTAAATCTCTTACGTCTCAGTCAGGTAAATCACTGTAGTCTCAGTCAGGTAAATCACTGTAGTCTCAGTCAGGTAAATCTCTTACGTCTCAGTCAGGTAAATCACTTACGTCTCAGTCAGGTAAATCACTTACGTCTCAGTCAGGTAAATCACTTACGTCTCAGTCAGGTAAATCTCTTACGTCTCAGTCAGGTAAATCACTTACGTCCCAGTCAGGTAAATCACTGACGTCTCAGTCAGGTAAATCACTGACGTCTCAGTCAGGTAAATCACTGTAGTCTCAGTCAGGTAAATCACTTACGTCTCAGTCAGGTAAATCTCTTACGTCTCAGTCAGGTAAATCACTTACGTCTCAGTCAGGTAAATCACTTATGTCTCAGTCAGGTAAATCACTGACCTCTCAGTCAGGTAAATCACTTATGTCTCAGTCAGGTAAATCACTGACCTCTCAGTCAGGTAAATCACTGACCTCTCAGTCAGGTAAATCACTTACGTCTCAGTCAGGTAAATCACTGACCTCTCAAGTCAGGTAAATCACTGACGTCTCAGTCAGGTAAATCTCTTACGTCTCTAATGAAATGGTCAGGTGTCTCATTGACATTCATTGACTCCCCAGTAAGTAGAACATTCCATGTGCCCCTTGTTTGCTACAGTCAACCCAATGAATCAGCGTTTCTGTGATGTTTTGTCAACAGAAAGACACGGAGGACGAGGTGCGGGAGATCATCAGGAACAACCTGCACCTGCAGGGAAAGGTGACCACTACTTTATTACTGTCTCAGTTGTGACATCATCAGCATGCACCCGTACTCATCTACACCATGCTACAGTATTGTAGTACTATACACCGTAGTATATACTCATCTACACCATGCTACAGTATTGTAGTACTATACAACGTAGTACACACTAATATACACCATGCTACAGTATTGTAGTACAATACAACATAGTACATACTCATATACACCACGCTACAGTATTGTAGTACTATACAACATAGTACATACTAATATACACCATGCTACAGTATTGTAGTACTGTACAACATAGTACATACTCATCTACACCATGCTACAGTATTGTAGTACTATACACCGTAGTACATACTCATATACACCATGCTACAGTATTGTAGTACTATACAACATAGTACATACTCATACTCATATACACCATGCTACAGTATTGTAGTACTATACAACATAGTACATACTAATATACACCATGCTACAGTATTGTAGTACTATACAACATAGTACATACTCATATACACCATGCTACAGTATTGTAGTACTATACAACATAGTACATACTCATATACACCACGCTACAGTATTGTAGTACTATACAACATAGTACATACTCATATACACCATGCTACAGTATTGTAGTACTATACAACATAGTACATACTAATATACACCATGCTACAGTATTGTAGTACTATACAACATAGTACATACTCATCTACACCATGCTACAGTATTGTAGTACTGTACAACATAGTACATACTAATATACACCATGCTACAGTATTGTAGTACTATACAACATAGTACATACTAATATACACCATGCTACAGTATTGTAGTACTGTACAACATAGTACATACTCATCTACACCATGCTACAGTATTGTAGTACTATACAACATAGTACATACTAATATACACCATGCTACAGTATTGTAATACTATACAACATAGTACATACTAATATACACCATGCTACAGTATTGTAGTACTATACAACATAGTACATACTATTCTACACCATGCTACAGTATTGTAGTACTATACACCGTAGTATATACTCATACTAATATACACCATGCTACAGTATTGTAGTACTATACAATGTTGTATAAGCTGACTCGGTACTTCACCCAATAAGAAGTCATTTTGGATGAAGTTAAGTATTAGACCTAAAAAGACAAATAGAGGTTTCATTTGTCCTTCATAAACCTGCATGTCCCGTCTCCCTCCATTCCTCCAGCTCACCATCATGTCTCTCTGTCTCTCTGTCTCCATCTCACCGTTCTCTCTGCATGTCCTGCATGTCCTGTCCACCGCCGCCACCCTTCCTCCTCCGTCACCATCCTCAGTACCGAGTGTTCCACTTCAAAAAGCTGGTGAAGAAGTTGATCCTAGTGATGAAATGGATGAAGAGTCAGCAGGCCTCTAAACCTCCGGCCTTAGAGATGCCCGGCGGGCACAAACGTCTGGCTGGCGCCCGCAAGCGCTCTGCCACTGTGGAGAGTAGCTACACCCACAGAACTCCCAGGACCACCCTGGCAGGCATCAAGAAGGCCTCGTCTGTGGATCATGTGATGCATCATGGTCAGGGGCAGGGCAAGGCCCCGGGTAGAGCCACTGATATCCTGGGCACGTCCAGGATTCGAGAGGGCCACCTGGGGGCCTTAGGGCAGAGCATGTATGGGTGTAATACTGCGTTGGTGGGTAACCCATGATCCTCACAACCTTAACCCTTTACCTGTTCCCAGATCTGTTCATCTAATCAATTAAAGAAAAATTGCAGAGTGGAAGTGGAGAAAGTTAAAATTACAGGTCCATTATGATGTTCTGAGAGAGCAATTTGGCATATTTATTATTTAAATTTTACCTTTATTTAACTAGGCAAGTCAGTTAAGAACATTTACATTTACATTTAAGTCATTTAGCAGACGCTCTTATCCAGAGCGACTTACAAATTGGTGCATTCACCTTATGACATCCAGTGGAACAGCCACTTTACAATAGTGCATCTAGATCTTTTAAGGGGGGGGGGGGGCAGAAGGATTGCTTTATCCTAGGTATTCCTTGAAGAGGTGGGGTTTCAGGTGTCTCCGGAAGGTGGTGATTGACTCCGCTGTCCTGGCATCGTGAGGGAGTTTGTTCCACCATTGGGGTGCCAGAGCAGCGAACAGTTTTGACTGGGCTGAGCGGGAACTGTACTTCCTCAGTGGTAGGGAGGCGAGCAGGCCAGAGGTGGATGAACGCAGTGCCCTTGTTTGGGTGTAGGGCCTGATCAGAGCCTGAAGGTACTGAGGTGCCGTTCCCCTCACAGCTCCGTAGGCAAGCACCATGGTCTTGTAGCGGATGCGAGCTTCAACTGGAAGCCAGTGGAGAGAGCGGAGGAGCGGGGTGACGTGAGAGAACTTGGGAAGGTTGAACACCAGACGGGCTGCGGCGTTCTGGATGAGTTGTAGGGGTTTAATGGCACAGGCAGGGAGCCCAGCCAACAGCGAGTTGCAGTAATCCAGACGGGAGATGACAAGTGCCTGGATTAGGACCTGCGCCGCTTCCTGTGTGAGGCAGGGTCGTACTCTTCGGATGTTGTAGAGCATGAACCTACAGGAACGGGCCACCGCCTTGATGTTGGTGGAGAACGACAGGGTGTTGTCCAGGATCACGCCAAGGTTCTTAGCGCTCTGGGAGGAGGACACAATGGAGTTGTCAACCGTGATGGCGAGATCATGGAACGGACAGTCCTTCCCCGGGAGGAAGAGCAGCTCCGTCTTGCCGAGGTTCAGCTTGAGGTGGTGATCCGTCATCCACACTGATATGTCTGCCAGACATGCAGAGATGCGATTCGCCACCTGGTCATCAGAAGGGGGAAAGGAGAAGATTAATTGTGTGTCGTCTGCATAGCAATGATAGGAGAGACCATGTGAGGTTATGACAGAGCCAAGTGACTTGGTGTATAGCGAGAATAGGAGAGGGCCTAGAACAGAGCCCTGGGCGACACCAGTGGTGAGAGCGCGTGGTGAGGAGACAGATTCTCGCCACGCCACCTGGTAGGAGCGACCTGTCAGGTAGGACGCAATCCAAGCGTGGGCCGCGCCGGAGATGCCCAACTCGGAGAGGGTGGAGAGGAGGATCTGATGGTTCACAGTATCGAAGGCAGCCGATAGGTCTAGAAGGATGAGAGCAGAGGAGAGAGAGTTAGCTTTAGCAGTGCGGAGCGCCTCCGTGATACAGAGAAGAGCAGTCTCAGTTGAGTGACTAGTCTTGAAACCTGACTGATTTGGATCAAGAAGGTCATTCTGAGAGAGATAGCAGGAGAGCTGGCCAAGGACGGCACGTTCAAGAGTTTTGGAGAGAAAAGAAAGAAGGGATACTGGTCTGTAGTTGTTGACATCGGAGGGATCGAGTGTAGGTTTTTTCAGAAGGGGTGCAACTCTCGCTCTCTTGAAGACGGAAGGGACGTAGCCAGTGGTCAAGGATGAGTTGATGAGCGAGGTGAGGTAAGGTAGAAGGTCTCCGGAAATGGTCTGGAGAAGAGAGGAGGGGATAGGGTCAAGCGGGCAGGTTGTTGGGCGGCCGGCCGTCACAAGACGCGAGATTTCATCTGGAGAGAGAGGGGAGAAAGAGGTCAAAGCACAGAGTTGGGCAGTGTGAGCAGAACCAGCGGTGTCGTTTGACTTAGCAAACGAGGATCGGATGTCGTCGACCTTCTTTTCAAAATGGTTGACGAAGTCGTCTGCAGAGAGGGAGGAGGGGGGGGGTGGGGGAGGAGGATTCAGGAGGGAGGAGAAGGTGGCAAAGAGCTTCCTAGGGTTAGAGGCAGATGCTTGGAATTTAGAGTGGTAGAAAGTGGCTTTAGCAGCAGAGACAGAAGAGGAAAATGTAGAGAGGAGGGAGTGAAAGGATGCCAGGTCCGCAGGGAGGCGAGTTTTCCTCCATTTCCGCTCGGCTGCCCGGAGCCCTGTTCTGTGAGCTCGCAATGAGTCGTCGAGCCACGGAGCGGGAGGGGAGGACCGAGCCGGCCTGGAGGATAGGGGACATAGAGAGTCAAAGGATGCAGAAAGGGAGGAGAGGAGGGTTGAGGAGGCAGAATCAGGAGGTAGGTTGGAGAAGGTTTGGGCAGAGGGAAGAGATGATAGGATGGAAGAGGAGAGAGTAGCGGGGGAGAGAGAGCGGAGGTTGGGACGGCGCGATACCATCCGAGTAGGGGCAGTGTGGGAAGTGTTGGATGAGAGCGAGAGGGAAAAGGATACAAGGTAGTGGTCGGAGACTTGGAGGGGAGTTGCAATGAGGTTAGTGGAAGAACAGCATCTAGTAAAGATGAGGTCAAGCGTATTGCCTGCCTTGTGAGTAGGGGGGGAAGGTGAGAGGGTGAGGTCAAAAGAGGAGAGGAGTGGAAAGAAGGAGGCAGAGAGGAATGAGTCAAAGGTAGACATGGGGAGGTTAAAGTCACCCAGAACTGTGAGAGGTGAGCCGTCCTCAGGAAAGGAGCTTATCAAGGCATCAAGCTCATTGATGAACTCTCCAAGGGAACCTGGAGGGCGATAAATGATAAGGATGTTAAGCTTGAAAGGGCTGGTAACTGTGACAGCATGGAATTCAAAGGAGGCGATAGACAGATGGGTAAGGGGAGAAAGAGAGAATGACCACTTGGGAGAGATGAGGATCCCGGTGCCACCACCCCGCTGACCAGAAGGTCTCGGGGTGTGCGAGAACACGTGGGCAGACGAAGAGAGAGCAGTAGGAGTAGCAGTGTTATCTGTGGTGAGCCATGTTTCCGTCAGTGCCAGGAAGTCGAGGGACTGGAGGGACGCATAGGCTGAGATGAGCTCTGCCTTGTTGGCCGCAGATCGGCAGTTCCAGAGGCTACCGGAGACCTGGAACTCCACGTGGGTCGTGCGGGCTGGGACCACCAGGTTAGGGTGGGCGCGGCCACGCGGTGTGAAGCGTTTGTATGGTCTGTGCAGAGAGGAGAGAACAGGGATAGACAGACACATGGTTGACAGGCTACAGAAGAGGCTACGCTAATGCAATGGAGATTAGAATGACAAGTGGGCTACACGTCTCGAATGTTCAGAAAGTTAAGCTTACGTTGCAAAAAAATAAAAATAAAATACAAGATCTTATTGACTAAAATGATATAGTACTGCTGGCTGGTGAAGTAGCCTGGCTAGCAGTGGCTACGTTGTTGAAAGTGAAGCTGGCTAGGTAACCTCGACAATTTGACTAAATTTCTCTAAACTACACAATTATCATGGATACAAGGACAGCAAAGACAACTAGCTAACACTACGCTAATCAAGTCGTCCCGTTGTAATGTAAGTTTCTACAGTGCTGCTATTCGGTAGAAGTTGGCTAGCTAGCAGTGTTGGCTAGGTAGGAGGACGGCAGCGCGGCAGGCGAAAAATAGCTGGCTAGGTAACCGATAATTACTCAAAGCTA
This sequence comes from Salvelinus fontinalis, assembly GCF_029448725.1. Taxonomy (NCBI): domain Eukaryota; kingdom Metazoa; phylum Chordata; class Actinopteri; order Salmoniformes; family Salmonidae; genus Salvelinus; species Salvelinus fontinalis. Next base: position 348,299 of record NW_026600340.1, on the reverse strand, counting down.
CACAATTATCTTAGATAAAAAGATAGCAAAGAAAACTATGTAGCTAGCTAACACTACACAAGTCAAGTCGTTCCGTTGTAATGTAATCGTTTCTACAGTGCTGCTAATCGGTGGCTAGCTGGCTAGCTAGCAGGGTTGACTACGTTACGTTACGTTACGTTAGGGCGAGAATACCTGGCTAGCGAACCTCAGCGAACCTTGATAACTACACAATTATCACCGATACAAAGACGGCTATGGAGCCAGCTAAGTAGCTAGCTAAGATCGAACAAATACAAATCAAAGATAGCAAAGACAACTGTGTAGTCAGCCAACACTACACTGATCAAGTCGTTCCGTTGTAATGCACTCGTTTCTACAATGCTGCTATTCGGTGGCAAGCTGGCTAGCTAGCAGTGTTGGCTACGTTGCGTTACGTTAGGGCGAAAATAGCTGGCTGGCGAACCTCAATAACTACACAATTATGTTTGATGCAAAGACGGCTATGTAGCTAGCTAAGATCAAACAAATCAAACCGTTGTACTGTAGTGAAAATGAAAATCAGACCGTTGTACTATAATGAAATGTAATGAAAAGTTTATACTACTATTCGGTAGACGGTGGACGTTTGCTAGCTGCTGGGCAGATAGCAGTGTGGACTACGATAGACGACGGAATACGATAATTACGCAATTATCTTTTATACACAGACGGCTAAGTAGCTAGCTAAGAAGAAATTGCTAAGGTTAGACAAATTAAACCGTTGTACTATAATGAAATGTAATGAAATGTAATGAAAATGAAATGAAAAGTTATACTACCTGCAGAGCGAATGCAAATGCGACCGCTCGCTCCAAACCAAACCGGATGACGGCCGAGGAACAGTGGGGTTAACTGCCTTGTTCAGGGGCAGAACGACAGATTTATACTTTGTCGGCTCGGGCATTCGATCTTGCAACCTTTCAGGTTACTAGTCCAACGCGCTAACCACTAGGCTACCCTGCCTCCACGATATATAACAAGGCCATTATGATATTCAGAGAGATCAAGTTGGTGTATATAACAGGGCCATTATGATATTCAGAGAGATCAAGTTGGGGTATATAACAGGGCCATTATGATATTCAGAGAGATCAAGTTGGTATATATAACAAGGCCATTATGATATTCAGAGAGATCAAGTTGGTGTATATAACAAGGCCATTATGATATTCAGAGAGATCAAGTTGGTGTATATAACAGGGCCATTATGATATTCAGAGAGATCAAGTTGGTGTATATAACAAGGCCATTATGATATTCAGAGAGATCAAGTTGGCGTATATAACAAGGCCATTATGATTTTCAGAGAGATCAAGTCAGCGTATATAACAAGGCCATTATGATATTCAGAGAGATCAAGTTGGTATATATAACAAGGCCATTATGATATTCAGAGAGATCAAGTTGGTATATATAACAGGGCCATTATGATATTCAGAGAGATCAAGTTGGTGTATATAACAAGGCCATTATGATATTCAGAGAGATCAAGTTGGTGTATATAACAAGGCCATTATGATATTCAGAGAGATCAAGTTGGTGTATATAACAGGGCCATTATGATATTCAGAGAGATCAAGTTGGTGTATATAACAGGGCCATTATGATATTCAGAGAGATCAAGTTGGTGTATATAACAGGGCCATTATGATATTCAGAGAGATCAAGTTGGTGTATATAACAAGGCCATTATGATATTCAGAGAGATCACGTTGGGGTATATAACAGGGCCATTATGATATTCAGAGAGATCAAGTTGGTGTATATAACAAGGCCATTATGATATTCAGAGAGATCAAGTCAGCGTATATAACAAGGCCATTAGAAAATGGCAGACGAGCTCAGTCTTCTAACTCGATCACTAATAATCAGAATAATTCAAAAAGTGCTCTTCTCGACCATTGACGGACTGATAAATCCCCGGAAAACCTATGGAAACTTTCCTCCACATCTAAATGTGATGAGTCGGCTGCATATTTCAGAGATGAGATAACTAACATTAGGCTGGGTATCAGTCGAGCAAGAACTCGTGAGAAAGTTTGATATGTGCCGTAGTCTACCACTCAAAGGCACGATGGATTTATATTCCCCTGGTTGACACAGCCACGCTCAGGAATGTGATATCACAACTTAAGTCTTCTACCTGCCTTCTCGATCCTATCCCCACCACCTTCTTCAAAAACAAATTACATATCTGAAGAAGTGCAAGCTATTGTTAATCCCTCCCTGTTCATATGCACTTTCCCCACTGCACTAAAACCCTGTCATGGTGAAACGCCCTTCTTAGGAAAAGTAATCTAGATTTTTCTCTTAGCAATTTTACTCTTAGCAATTTTCAGCCAATCTCCAACCTTCCTTTCGTACGCAACATTCTGGGGAAAATTGGTTTTCAAACAGCTAAATTATTTCTTAAGTGCCAACTGTATTTTTGAATAATTCCAATCAGGTTTTGGTGCCCACTACAGCACAGAGACAGCCTTAGTTCAAGTGGTAAATGATCTTAGAGCCGACACAGATGCCAAACAGCTCTCTGTCCTTGTACTCTTAATTGCTGCATTCGACACTGTCGACCGTGGTTTCCTTCTGGACAGACTGGAGAGGTTGGTTTGACCTCTCTGGTTCAGGAGAGGTTGGTTTGACCTCTCTGGTTCAGGAGAGGTTGGTTTGACCTCTCTGGTTTAGGAGAGGATGGTTTGACCTCTCTGGTTCAGGAGAGGATGGTTTGACCTCTGGTTCAGGAGAGGTTGGTTTGACCTCTCTGGTTTAGGAGAGGATGGTTTGACCTCTCTGGTTCAGGAGAGGATGGTTTGACCTCTGGTTCAGGAGAGGTTGGTTTGACCTCTCTGGTTCAGGAGAGGTTGGTTTGACCTCTCCGGTCCAGTTCTAAATTGGTTTAGGACCGATTTAACCGGTCGAGAGTTTTTTTTTGTCACCCTTGGTGAACACAATACATAATACATCACGTGGCGTTCCACAAGGTTTAGTTTTGGGTCCGGTACTGTTCGGGTTATATATGTTACCCCTTAGCAGCATTATCAGTCCGGTACTGTTCAGTTTATATATGTTACCCCTTAGCAGCATTATCAGTCCGGTACTGTTCGGGTTACCCTTGGCAGCATTATCAGTCCGGTACTGTTCGGGTTATATATGTTACCCCTTGGCAGCATTATCAGTCCGGTACTGTTCGGGTTATATATGTTACCCCTTGGCAGCATTATCAGTCCGGTACTGTTCGGGTTATATATGTTACCCCTTGGCAGCATTATCAGTCCGGTACTGTTCGGGTTATATATGTTACCCCTTGGCAGCATTATCAGTCCAGTACTGTTCAGTTTATATATGTAACCCCTTAGCAGCATTATCAGTCCGGTACTGTTGAGTTTATATGTGTTACCCCTTGGCAGCATTATCAGTCCGGTACTGTTCAGTTTATATATGTTACCCCTTGGCAGCATTATCAGTCCGGTACTGTTCAGTTTATATATGTTACCCCTTGGCAGCATTATCAGTCCGGTACTGTTCAGGTTATATATGTTACCCCTTGGCAGCATTATCAGTCCGGTACTGTTCAGGTTATATATGTTACCCCTTGGCAGCATTATCAGTCCGGTACTGTTCAGTTTATATATGTTACCCCTTGGCAGCATTATCAGTCCGGTACTGTTCAGTTTATATATGTTACCCCTTGGCAGCATTATCAGTCCAGTACTGTTCAGTTTATATATGTTACCCCTTGGCAGCATTATCAGTCCAGTACTGTTCAGTTTATATATGTTACCCCTTAGCAGCATTATCAGTCCGGTACTGTTCAGTTTATATATGTAACCCCTTAGCAGCATTATCAGTCCGGTACTGTTGAGTTTATATATGTTACCCCTTGGCATCATTATCAGTCCGGTACTGTTCAGTTTATATATGTTACCCCTTGGCAGCATTATCAGTCCGGTACTGTTCAGTTTATATATGTTACCCCTTGGCATCATTATCAGTTCGGTACTGTTCAGTTTATATATGTTACCCCTTGGCAGCATTATCAGTCCGGTACTGTTCAGTTTATATATGTTACCCCTTGGCAGCATTATCAGTCCAGTACTGTTCGGGTTATATATGTTACCCCTTGGCAGCATTATCAGTCCGGTACTGTTCAGTTTATATATGTTACCCCTTGGCAGCATTATCAGTCCGGTACTGTTCAGTTTATATATGTTACCCCTTGGCAGCATTATCAGTCCAGTACTGTTCGGTTTATATATGTTACCCCTTGGCAGCATTATCAATCCGGTACTGTTCAGGTTATATATGTTACCCCTTGGCAGCATTATCAGTCCAGTACTGTTCAGTTTATATATGTTACACCTTGGCATCATTATCCGTCCGGTACTGTTCAGTTTATATTTGTTACCCCTTGGCAGCATTATCAGTCCGGTACTGTTCAGTTTATATATGTTACCCCTTGGCAGCATTATCAGTCCAGTACTGTTCAGTTTATATATGTTACCCCTTGGCATCATTATCAGTCCGGTACTGTTCAGTTTATATATGTTACCCCTTGGCAGCATTATCAGTCCGGTACTGTTCAGTTTATATATGTTACCCCTTGGCAGCATTATCAGTCCGGTACTGTTCCGTTTATAAATGTTACCCCTTGGCAGCATTATCAGTCCGGTACTGTTCAGGTTATATATGTTACCCCATGGCAGCATTATCAGTCCGGTACTGTTCAGTTTATATATGTTACCCCTTGGCAGCATTATCAGTCCGGTACTGTTCAGTTTATATATGTTACCCCTTGGCAGCATTATCAGTCCGGTACTGTTCAGTTTATATATGTTACCCCTTGGCATCATTATCAGTCCGGTACTGTTCAGTTTATATATGTTACCCCTTGGCAGCATTATCAGTCCGGTACTGTTCAGTTTATATATGTTACCCCTTGGCAGCATTATCAGTCCGGTACTGTTCAGTTTATATATGTTACCCCTTGGCAGCATTATCAGTCCGGTACTGTTCAGTTGATATATGTTACCCCTTGGCAGCATTATCAGTCCGGTACTGTTCAGTTTATATATGTTACCCCTTGGCAGCATTATCAGTCCGGTACTGTTCAGTTTATATATGTTACCCCTTGGCATCATTATCAGTCCGGTACTGTTCAGTTTATATATGTTACCCCTTGGCAGCATTATCAGTCCAGTACTGTTCAGTTTATATATGTTACCCCTTGGCAGCATTATCAGTCCGGTACTGTTCCGTTTATAAATGTTACCCCTTGGCAGCATTATCAGTCCGGTACTGTTCAGGTTATATATGTTACCCCATGGCAGCATTATCAGTCCGGTACTGTTCAGTTTATATATGTTACCCCTTGGCAGCATTATCAGTCCGGTACTGTTCAGTTTATATATGTTACCCCTTGGCAGCATTATCAGAAAGCATCACATTGATTTTCACTGCTACACAGACGATACACAACTTTATATTTCTGTGTCACCAGAGGATTTTATGTCCAGGGATAAATGATTATACTGTATTATTGATTTAGATACTTGGATGGCTCACAACTTGCTCCAGCTCGAGGTACTCTTTGTTGAAGAAAAAGCACAGAGAGAGAATATGGCCTCACGTTTTAATTTACGGGCAATAAACATAAAACACCAGGTAAAAAAAACCTAGTTGTTATTTTAGAATCTGAACCCAATTTCTAATCACACTAGGAATGGGACCAAAATAGCTTTTTTACCACCTGAGGAACATTGCCAAGGTGTGACTGTTTCTCTCTCAGGCGGATACAGAGAGACTCATCCCATGCTTTTATTACACGCAGGCTTGACTACTGTAATGCTCTCCTGTCTGGTCTAACCAAGAAAGCCATTTGTCAACTGCAAAACATACAGAATACTGCAGGGTACTGACCCAGACCAGACAGAGAGATCACATTACACCGGTTTTAAGGTCTCTGTACTGTAAAACATGCTGCAGGGTACTGACCCAGACCAGACAGAGAGACACATTACACCGGTTTTAAGGTCTCTGTACTGTAAAACATACAGAATGCTGCAGGGTGGGTACTGACCAAGACCAGACGGAGAACACATTACACCGGTTGTAAGGTCTCTGTACTGTAAAACATACAGAATACTGCAGGGTACTGACCCAGACCAGACAGAGAACACATTACACCGGTTTTAAGGTCTCTGTACTGTAAAACATACAGAATACTGCAGGGTACTGACCCAGACCAGACGGAGAACACATTACACCGGTTTTAAGGTCTCTGTACTGTAAAACATACAGAATGCTGCAGGGTACTGACCCAGACCAGACAGAGAACACATTACACCGGTTTTAAGGTCTCTGTGCTGTAAAACATACAGAATGATGCAGGGTACTGACCCACACCAGACAGAGAGACACATTACACCGGTTTTAAGGTCTCTGTACTGTAAAACATACTGCAGGGTACTGACCCAGACCAGACAGAGAACACATTACACCGGTTTTAAGGTCTCTGTACTGTAAAACATACAGAATACTGCAGGGTACTGACCCAGACAGAGAACACATTACACCGGTTTTAAGGTCTCTGTACTGTAAAACATGCTGCAGGGTACTGACCCAGACCAGACAGAGAACACATTACACCGGTTTTAAGGTCTCTGTACTGTAAAACATGCTGCAGGGTACTGACCCAGACCAGACAGAGAACACATTACACCGGTTTTAAGGTCTCTGTACCGTAAAACATACAGAATACTGCAGGGTACTGACCCAGACAGAGAACACATTACACCGGTTTTAAGGTCTCTGTACCGTAAAACATACAGAATACTGCAGGGTACTGACCCAGACCAGACAGAGAACACATTACACCGGTTTTAAGGTCTCTGTACTGTAAAACATACAGAATACTGCAGGGTACTGACCAAGACCAGACAGAGAGAACACATTACACCGGTTTTAAGGTCTCTGTACTGTAAAACATACAGAATACTGCAGGGTACTGACCCAGACAGAGAACACATTACACCGGTTTTAAGGTCTCTACACTGGCTGCCTGTCAGTTTTAGAATTCATTTAAAGATTAATCTATTGGTTTTTAAATCAATCCACAATTGTGCACCCCAATACATGTCAGACATGCTTTTAAGTTATGTACCCAGTAGGTCCCTCAGGTCCTCTTTTAACTATCCAAAGCCTAGGACCAAGAGGCATGGAGAGACAGTCTTTAGTTATTATGCCCCCAGCCTTTAGTTATTATGCCCCCAGTCTTTAGTTACTATGCCCCCAGTCTTTAGTTACTATGCCCCCAGCCTTTAGTTACTATGCCCCCAGCCTTTAGTTACTATGCCCCCAGCCTTTAGTTATTATGCCCCCAGTCTTTAGTTACTATGCCCCCAGTCTTTAGTTACTATGCCCCCAGCCTTTAGTTACTCTGCCCCCAGCCTTTAGTTACTATGCCCCCAGCCTTTAGTTACTATGCCCCCAGCCTTTAGTTACTATGCCCCCAGCCTTTAGTTACTATGCCCCCAGCCTTTAGTTACTATGCCCCCAGCCTTTAGTTACTATGCCCCCAGCCTTTAGTTACTATGCCCCCAGCCTTTAGTTACTATGCCCCCAGCCTTTAGTTACTATGCCCCCAGCCTTTAGTTACTATGCCCCCAGCCTCTAGTTACTATGCCCCCAGCCTTTAGTTACTATGCCCCCAGCCTTTAGTTACTATGCCCCCAGCCTTTAGTTACTATGCCCCCAGCCTTTAGTTACTATGCCCCCAGCCTTTAGTTACTATGCCCCCAGCCTTTAGTTACTATGCCCCCAGCCTTTAGTTATTATGCCCCCAGCCTTTAGTTACTATGCCCCCAGCCTTTAGTTACTATGCCCCCAGCCTTTAGTTACTATGCCCCCAGCCTTTAGTTACTATGCCCCCAGCCTTTAGTTACTATGCCCCCAGCCTTTAGTTACTATGCCCCCAGCCTTTAGTTACTATGCCCCCAGCCTTTAGTTACTATGCCCCCAGCCTTTAGTTACTATGCCCCCAGCCTTTAGTTACTATGCCCCCAGCCTTTAGTTACTATGCCCCCAGCCTTTAGTTACTATGCCCCCAGCCTTTAGTTATTATGCCCCCAGCCTCTGGAATAGCCTGCCAGAGAACCTGAGGGGGACCAAGAGGCATGGAGTGGCAGCCTCTAGTTACAATGAACCCAGCCTTTAGTTACTATGCCCCCAGCCTTTAGTTACTATGCCCCCAGCCTTTAGTTACTATGCCCCCAGCCTTTAGTTACTATGCCCCCAGCCTTTAGTTACTATGCCCCCAGCTTTAGTTACTATGCCCCCAGCCTTTAGTTACTATGCCCCCAGCCTTTAGTTATTATGCCCCCAGCCTTTAGTTACTATGCCCCCAGCCTGTAGTTATTATGCCCCCAGCCTTTAGTTACTATGCCCCCAGTCTTTAGTTACTATGCCCCCAGCCTGTAGTTACTATGCCCCCAGCCTTTAGTTACTATGCCCCCAGCCTTTAGTTACTATGCCCCCAGCCTTTAGTTATTATGCCCCCAGCCTTTAGTTACTATGCCCCCAGCCTTTAGTTATTATGCCCCCAGCCTGTAGTTACTATGCCCCCGGCATTTAGTTACTATGCCCCCGGCCTTTAGTTTCTATGCCCCCGGCCTTTAGTTACTGTGCCCCCAGCCTGTAGTTAGTATGCCCCCAGCCTTTAGTTATTATGCCCCCAGTCTTTAGTTACTATGCCCCCAGCCTTTAGTTACTCTGCCCCCAGCCTTTAGTTACTATGCCCCCAGCCTTTAGTTACTATGCCCCCAGTCTTTAGTTACTATGCCCCCAGCCTTTAGTTACTATGCCCCCAGCCTTTAGTTACTATGCCCCCAGTCTTTAGTTACTATGCCCCCAGCCTTTAGTTACTATGCCCCCAGCCTTTAGTTACTATGCCCCCAGCCTTTAGTTACTATGCCCCCAGCCTTTAGTTACTATGCCCCCAGCCTTTAGTTACTATGCCCCCAGCCTTTAGTTACTATTCCCCCAGCCTTTAGTTACTATGCCCCCAGCCTTTAGTTACTATGCCCCCAGCCTTTAGTTACTATTCCCCCAGCCTTTAGTTACTATGCCCCCAGCCTTTAGTTATTATGCCCCCAGCCTTTAGTTACTATGCCCCCAGCCTTTAGTTACTATGCCCCCAGCCTTTAGTTACTATGCCCCCAGCCTTTAGTTACTATGCCCCCAGTCTTTAGTTACTATGCCCCCAGCCTTTAGTTATTATGCCCCCAGCCTTTAGTTACTATGCCCCCAGTCTTTAGTTACTATGCCCCCAGCCTTTAGTTACTATGCCCCCAGCCTTTAGTTACTATGCCCCCAGCCTTTAGTTACTATGCCCCCAGCCTTTAGTTATTATGCCCCCAGCCTTTAGTTATTATGCCCCCAGCCTTTAGTTACTATGCCCCCAGCCTTTAGTTACTATGCCCCCAGTCTTTAGTTACTATGCCCCCAACCTTTAGTTACTATGCCCCCAGCCTTTAGTTACTATGCCCCCAGCCTTTAGTTATTATGCCCCCAGCCTTTAGTTACTATGCCCCCAGCCTTTAGTTACTATGCCCCCAGCCTTTAGTTACTATGCCCCCAGCCTTTAGTTACTATGCCCCCAGCCTTTAGTTACTATGCCCCCAGCCTTTAGTTACTATGCCCCCAGCCTTTAGTTACTATGCCCCCAGCCTTTAGTTACTATGCCCCCAGCCTTTAGTTACTATGCCCCCAGTCTTTAGTTACTATGCCCCCAGCCTTTAGTTACTATGCCCCCAGCCTTTAGTTACTATGCCCCCAGTCTTTAGTTACTATGCCCCCAGCCTTTAGTTACTATGCCCCCAGCCTTTAGTTACTATGCCCCCAGTCTTTAGTTACTATGCCCCCAGCCTTTAGTTACTATGCCCCCAGCCTTTAGTTACTATGCCCCCAGCCTTTAGTTACTATGCCCCCAGCCTTTAGTTACTATGCCCCCAGTCTTTAGTTACTATGCCCCCAGCCTTTAGTTACTATGCCCCCAGCCTTTAGTTACTATGCCCCCAGTCTTTAGTTACTATGCCCCCAGCCTTTAGTTACTATGCCCCCAGCCTTTAGTTACTATGCCCCCAGCCTTTAGTTACTATGCCCCCAGCCTTTAGTTACTATGCCCCCAGCCTTTAGTTACTATTCCCCCAGCCTTTAGTTACTATGCCCCCAGCCTTTAGTTACTATGCCCCCAGCCTTTAGTTACTATGCCCCCAGTCTTTAGTTACTATGCCCCCAGCCTTTAGTTACTATGCCCCCAGCCTTTAGTTACTATGCCCCCAGCCTTTAGTTACTGTGCCCCCAGCTTTTAGTTACTATGCCCCCAGCCTCTGGAATAGCCTGCCAGAGAATCTGAGGGGGGCTGAAACTGTGGACATATTTAAAATAGATCTTAAAACACACCTTTTTAACTTTGCCTTTTCCTCAGGGGGTTTTTTATTCGTTCAGTTTTTGTTATTCTTTAGTTTTTTTTATCCTCCGTTTTATTTTCATTTGTTTTTTTTCCCTTTTTTTTCTTCCTGTGAAGCCACATTGTGTTTCATTCCATGTCTGAAATGTGCTGTATAAATAAAGCTTGATTTGATTTGATTCGTGCTGAAAAGCCAACTCCTATTTTTTGGTATGCCAACGACTATAGGAGTTGGAACGGAAACCCCAAAACAGGGACCAGGTTAACGAACCCTCACAGTGAAATCACGTAGCTTTGCTTAGACCTCAGACATGCTTAAACCTCCTGTTTCACCTCCAATAATGTATTCTCTCTCTCTCTGTGTGTGTAGCTGGAGGACCCTGCTATCCGCTGGCAGATGGCTCTGTATAAGGACCTTCCTAACAGGAGTGAGGACACGTCAGACCCAGAGAAGACTGTAGAGAGAGTCCTGGACATCGCTCACGTCCTCTTCTATCTAGACCAGGTGGGTTCTGGGAAACATCAGGGTCATGTTCATTTAGGGCATGCAATGGAAAACGTTTTCAAAACGTTAAGTAACAGAAAACCAGGCAGTCCGTCCCTATTTTTACCTGTTTTCTTTGGTTTATAGTCATTTTTTAAAACGTTAAGCAACAGAAAACCAGGCAGTCCGTCCCTATTTCTGCCTGTTTTCTTTGGTTTTCGTCACTTTTTAAAACGTTAAGCAACAGAAAACCAGGCAGTCCGTCCCTATTTCTGCCTGTTTTCTTTGGTTTATAGTCACATTTTGAAAGGTTTTGTCATAGAAAACCTAAAGTCCCTGTTTCAGTCAGGTTTTTTTCAGTTTGGTGCCTATTGAACATGACCCGGGTCTGAAGTCGTCTCACTATTATGTTAGAAACCGTCCAAAGGAAAGTACTTTGGGGGACAACATTGGTATTTTATGACGGTGTGCCCTTTCCTGCAGAGCTGAGGGTCATTTCCATCTCAGCAAAAGGACGTTTAAATATCCTCATAAAGAATATGTGGCCTGATTTGGTTTTCAGTTATATGGTTTGACCCCTAGCGTATTATCCCAGATTTCTCAATGGATATTTGGTTAACTCTGAAGTCCTGTTAGAAATGAGTTTGAGTATTGTGAATTGGTAATGCGATGCCCCTCCCTTTCCTTTGAGTATTGTGAATTGGGAACGTTATGCCCCTCCCCTTTCCTTTGAGTTGTGTGAATTGGTAACGTTATTCCCCTCCCCTTTCCTTTGAGTTGTGTGAATTGGTAACGTTATGCCCCTCCCTTTCCTTTGACATGTGTGAATTGGTAACGTTATTCCCCTCCCCTTTCCTTTGAGTTGTGTGAATTGGTAACGTTATTCCCCTCCCTTTCCTTTGACATGTGTGAATTGGTAACGTTATGCCCCTCCCTTTCCTTTGAGTATTGTGAATTGGTAATGTTATGCCCCTCCCTTTCCTTTGAGTATTGTGAATTGGTAACGTTATGCCCCTCCCTTTCCTTTGACATGTGTGAATTGGTAACGTTATGCCCCTCCCTTTCCTTTGAGTTGTGTGAATTGGTAACGTTATGCCCCTCCCTTTCCTTTGACATGTGTGAATTGGTAACGTTATGCCCCTCCCTTTCCTTTGAGTATTGTGAATTGGTAATGTTATGCCCCTCCTCTTCCTGTAGGTGGAACATCCACAAAGGAGTAAGAAGGCTGTGTGGCACAAGCTGCTCTCTAAACAGAGGAAGAGGGCTGTAGTGGCCTGTTTCAGAATGGCTCCGCTGTATAACCTACCCAGGTAAACATGCCTTACCTAACTAACCCTAACCTACCCAGGTAAACATGCCTTATCTAACTAACCCTAACCTACCCAGGCAAACATGGCTCCACTTGTCTTACCTAACTAACCCTAACCCTAACCTACCCAGGTACACTTGCCTTACCTAACTAACCCTAACTTACCCAGGTAAACATGGCTCCACTTGCCTTACCTAACTAACCCTAACCCTAACCTACCCAGGTACACTTGCCTTACCTAACTAACCCTAACTTACCCAGGTAAACATGGCTCCACTTGCCTTACCTAACTAACCCTAACCCTAACCTACCCAGGTACACTTGCCTTACCTAACTAACCCTAACTTACCCAGGTAAACATGGCTCCACTTGCCTTACCTAACTAACCCTAACCCTAACCTACCCAGGTAAACATGCCTTACCTAACTAACCCTAACCTACCCAGGTAAACATGCCTTATCTAACTAACCCTAACCTACCCAGGTAAACATGCCTTACCTAACTAACCCTAACCTACCCAGGTAAACATGCCTTATCTAACTAACCCTAACCTATCCAGGTAAACATGTCTTACCTAACTAACCCTAACCTACCCAGGTAAACATGCCTTATCTAACTAACCCTAACCTACCCAGGCAAACATGGCTCCACTTGTCTTACCTAACTAACCCTAACCCTAACCTACCCAGGTACACTTGCCTTACCTAACTAACCCTAACTTACCCAGGTAAACATGGCTCCACTTGCCTTACCTAACTAACCCTAACCCTAACCTACCCAGGTACACTTGCCTTACCTAACTAACCCTAACTTACCCAGGTAAACATGGCTCCACTTGCCTTACCTAACTAACCCTAACCCTAACCTACCCAGGTACACTTGCCTTACCTAACTAACCCTAACTTACCCAGGTAAACATGGCTCCACTTGCCTTACCTAACTAACCCTAACCCTAACCTACCCAGGTAAACATGCCTTACCTAACTAACCCTAACCTACCCAGGTAAACATGCCTTATCTAACTAACCCTAACCTACCCAGGTAAACATGCCTTACCTAACTAACCCTAACCTACCCAGGTAAACATGCCTTATCTAACTAACCCTAACCTATCCAGGTAAACATGTCTTACCTAACTAACCCTAACCTACCCAGGTAAACATGCCTTATCTAACTAACCCTAACCTACCCAGGTAAACATGCCTTACCTAACTAACCCTAACCTACCCAGGTACACATGCCTTACCTAACTAACCCTAACCTACCCAGGTACACTTGCCTTACCTAACTAACCCTAACCTACCCAGGTACACATGCCTTACCTAACTAACCCTAACCTACCCAGGTACACTTGCCTTACCTAACTAACCCTAACCCTAACCTACCCAGGTAAACTTGCCTTACCTAACTAACCCTAACCTACCCAGGTAAACATGCCTTACCTAACTAACCCTAACCTACCCAGGTAAACATGCCTTATCTAACTAACCCTAACCTACCCAGGTAAACATGCCTTATCTAACTAACCCTAACTTACCCAGGTAAACATGGCTCCACTTGCCTTACCTAACTAACCCTAACCCTAACCTACCCAGGTAAACATGGCTCCACTTGCCGTACATAACTAACCCTAACCCTAACCTACCCAGGTAAACATGGCTCCACTTATGTTACCTAACTAACCCTGACTTACCCAGGTAAACATGGCTCCACTTATGTTACCTAACTAACCCTAACTTACCCAGGTAAACATGGCTCCACTTGCCTTACCTAACTAATCCTAACTTACCCAGGTAAACATGTCTCCACTTGCCTTACCTAACTAACCCTAACCTAACCAGGTAAACATGGCTCCACTTGCCTTACCTAACTAACCCTAACCTACCCAGGTAAACATAGCTCCACTTGCCTTACCTAACTAACCCTAACTTACCCAGGTAGACATGGCTCCACTTGCCGTACCTAACTAACCCTAACCCTAACCTACCCAGGTAAACATGGCTCCACTTGCCGTACCTAACTAACCCTAACCCTAACCTACCCAGGTAAACATGGCTCCACTTACCGTACCTAACTAACCCTAACCTACCCAGGTAAACATGGCTCCACTTACCGTACTTAACTAACCCTAACCTACCCAGGTAAACATGGCTCCACTTGCCTTACCTAACTAACCCTAACCTACCCAGGTAAACATGTCTCCACTTGCCTTACCTAACTAACCCTAACCTACCCAGGTAAACATGCCTTACCTAACTAACCCTAACTTACCCAGGTACACATGGCTACACTTGCCTTACCTAACTAACCCTAACCCTAACCTACCCAGGTAAACATGTCTCCACTTGCCTTACCTAACTAACCCTAACCTACCCAGGTAAACTTGCCTTACCTAACTAACCCTAACCTACCCAGGTAAACATGGCTCCACTTGCCTTACCTAACTAACCCTAACCCTAACCTACCCAGTTAAACATGGCTCCACTTGCCTTACCTAACTAACCCTAACCTACCCAGGTAAACATGGCTCCACTTGCCTTACCTAACTAACCCTAACCTACCCAGGTACACATGGCTCCACTTGCCTTACCTAACTAACCCTAACCTACCCAGGTAAACATGCCTTACCTAACTAACCCTAACCCTAACCTACCCAGGTACACATGGCTCCACTTGCCTTACCTAACTAACCCTAACTTACCCAGGTAAACATGGCTCCACTTACCTTACCAAACTAACCCTAACCTACCCAGGTACACATGGCTCCACTTGCCTTACCTAACTAACCCTAACCTACCCAGGTAAACATGCCTTACATAACTAACCCTAACCTACCCAGGTAAACATGGCTCCACTTGCCTTACCTAACTAACCCTAACCTACCCAGGTAAACATCTCTCCACTTACCGTACCTAACTAACCCTAACCTACCCAGGTAAACATGGCTCCACTTGCCTTACCTAACTAACCCTAACCTACCCAGGTAAACATGTCTCCACTTGCCTTACCTAACTAACCCTAACCTACCCAGGTACACATGCCTTACCTAACTAACCCTAACCTACCCAGGTAAACATGCCTTATCTAACTAACCCTAACCTACCCAGGTACACATACACCTGTTCTGTGTAGTTTTATAATGAATCACTGTCCAACTGCTACTTCCTGTCCACGATAGACTTCTCTGTCTCCCATTCATCCGTTCACCTCTGATGACTTCTCTGTCTCCCACCAGGCACCGGGCGGTCAACCTGTTTCTACAGGGATATGAGAAGTCCTGGATCGAGACTGAGGAGCACTACTTTGAGGATAAGCTCATAGAGGACCTGGCTGTAAGTGTGCCTCCATTGATAAACTCATAGAGGACCAGACTGTAAGTGTTCCTCCATTGATAAGCTCATAGAGGACCAGACTGTAAGTGTTCCTTCATTGATTACCTCATAGAGGACCAGACTGTAAGTGTTCCTCCATTGATAAGCTCATAGAGGACCAGACTGTAAGTGTTCCTCCATTGATAAGCTCATAGAGGACCAGACTGTAAGTGTTCCTCCATTGATAAGCCCATAGAGGACCTGGCTGTAAGTGTTCCTCCATTGATAAGCCCATAGAGGACCTGGCTGTACGTGTTCCTCCATTGATTACCTCATAGAGGACCTGGCTGTAAGTGTTACTCCAAATGTTGTGTCTAGTGACAATATGTGTCTAGTGACATGTTATTGTGCCGATCCTCTTTTTACCGCCTGCACACAAACCATGTCCTCATGTTGTTCGCGGAGCATCCGTTTGATATTCTGAGCACAGCCACGCAGACATAGAACTCTCGGTTTGAAATAAAGTCGTGATTGGATTCAGCAGGCTCCGATACCCAGCATTCATTGTGGGCGAAGTGATTTATTTTTCTGAAAAGCACAAAGAAACAGACTATTGTTTACAAAACAAAAGCAGTCAACGATGCAACGGATGTTACCTGGTCCTTTCAGACAACGTTTCTGAGAATGTCCTCTCAATGCACCGGAGGGAAGGAAGACCTCGTGATGTTATGCTCAGATCATTTTCTGGAGGAGACTAGAGAGAGTTACCTGGAATAAACTATGTGGAGGAGACTAGAGAGAGGTACCTGGAATAAACTATGTGGAGGAGACTAGAGAGAGGTACCTGGAATGGACTATGTGGAGGAGACTAGAGAGAGTTACCTGGAATGGACTATGTGGAGGAGACTAGAGAGAGGTACCTGGAATGAACTATGTGGAGGAGACTAGAGAGAGGTACCTGGAATAAACTATGTGGAGGAGACTAGAGAGAGTTACCTGGAATAAACTATGTGGAGGAGACTAGAGAGAGTTACCTGGAATAAACTATGTGGAGGAGACTAGAGAGAGTTACCTGGAATAAACTATGTGGAGGAGACTAGAGAGAGGTACCTGGAATAAACTATGTGGAGGAGACTAGAGAGAGGTACCTGGAATGAACTATGTGGAGGAGACTAGAGAGAGTTACCTGGAATAAACTATGTG
This sequence comes from Salvelinus fontinalis, assembly GCF_029448725.1. Classification (NCBI taxonomy): domain Eukaryota; kingdom Metazoa; phylum Chordata; class Actinopteri; order Salmoniformes; family Salmonidae; genus Salvelinus; species Salvelinus fontinalis. Next base: position 331,509 of record NW_026600340.1, on the reverse strand, counting down.
GAGGAGACTAGAGAGAGGTACCTGGAATGAACTATGTGGAGGAGACTAGAGAGAGTTACCTGGAATAAACTATGTGGAGGAGACTAGAGAGAGATACCTGGAATAAACTATGTGGAGGAGACTAGAGAGAGTTACCTGGAATGGACTATGTGGTGGGGACTAGAGAGAGGTACCTGGAATGAACTATGTGGAGGAGACTAGAGAGAGTTACCTGGAATGGACTATGTGGAGGAGACTAGAGAGTGTTACCTGGAATAAACTATGTGGAGGAGACTAGAGAGAGTTACCTGGAATAAACTATGTGGAGGAGACTAGAGAGAGTTACCTGGAATAAACTATGTGGAGGAGACTAGAGAGAGGTACCTGGAATAAACTATGTGGAGGAGACTAGAGAGAGTTACCTGGAATGAACTATGTGGAGGAGACTAGAGAGAGGTACCTGGAATAAACTATGTGGAGGAGACTAGAGAGAGTTACCTGGAATAAACTATGTGGAGGAGACTAGAGAGAGTTACCTGGAATAAACTATGTGGAGGAGACTAGAGAGAGTTACCTGGAATGGACTATGTGGAGGAGACTAGAGAGAGTTACCTGGAATAAACTATGTGGAGGAGACTAGAGAGAGTTACCTGGAATGGACTATGTGGAGGAGACTAGAGAGAGGTACCTGGAATGAACTATGTGGAGGAGACTAGAGAGAGGTACCTGGAATGAACTATGTGGAGGAGACTAGAGAGAGTTACCTGGAATAAACTATGTGGAGGAGACTAGAGAGAGATACCTGGAATGAACTATGTGGAGGAGACTAGAGAGAGTTACCTGGATAAAACTATGTGGAGGAGACTAGAGAGAGGTACCTGGAATAAACTATGTGGAGGAGACTAGAGAGAGGTACCTGGAATGGACTATGTGGAGGACACTAGAGAGAGGTACCTGGAATGAACTATGTGGAGGAGACTAGAGAGAGGTACCTGGAATAAACTATGTGGAGGAGACTAGAGAGAGGTACCTGGAATGGACTATGTGGAGGAGACTAGAGAGAGTTACCTGGAATGGACTATGTGGAGGAGACTAGAGAGAGGTACCTGGAATGGACTATGTGGAGGAGACTAGAGAGAGTTACCTGGAATAAACTATGTGGAGGAGACTAGAGAGAGATACCTGGAATGGACTATGTGGAGGAGACTAGAGAGAGTTACCTGGAATAAACTATGTGGAGGAGACTAGAGAGAGGTACCTGGAATGAACTATGTGGAGGAGACTAGAGAGAGTTACCTGGAATAAACTATGTGGAGGAGACTAGAGAGAGTTACCTGGAATGGACTATGTGGAGGAGACTAGAGAGAGTTACCTGGAATAAACTATGTGGAGGAGACTAGAGAGAGGTACCTGGAATGAACTATGTGGAGGAGACTAGAGAGAGTTACCTGGAATAAACTATGTGGAGGAGACTAGAGAGAGTTACCTGGAATGGACTATGTGGAGGAGACTAGAGAGAGTTACCTGGAATAAACTATGTGGAGGAGACTAGAGAGAGGTACCTGGAATGAACTATGTGGAGGAGACTAGAGAGAGTTACCTGGAATAAACTATGTGGAGGAGACTAGAGAGAGTTACCTGGAATAAACTATGTGGAGGAGACTAGAGAGAGTTACCTGGAATGGACTATGTGGAGGAGACTAGAGAGAGTTACCTGGAATGAACTATGTGGAGGAGACTAGAGAGAGTTACCTGGAATGGACTATGTGGAGGAGACTAGAGAGTGTTACCTGGAATGGACTATGTGGAGGAGACTAGAGAGAGGTACCTGGAATGGACTATGTGGAGGAGACTAGAGAGAGTTACCTGGAATGGACTATGTGGAGGAGACTAGAGAGAGGTACCTGGATAAAACTATGTGGAGGAGACTAGAGAGAGTTACCTGGATAAAACTATGTGGAGGAGACTAGAGAGAGTTACCTGGATAAAACTATGTGGAGGAGACTAGAGAGAGTTACCTGGAATAAACTATGTGGAGGAGACTAGAGAGAGTTACCTGGAATAAACTATGTGGAGGAGACTAGAGAGAGGTACCTGGAATGGACTATGTGGAGGAGACTAGAGAGAGGTACCTGGAATGGACTATGTGGAGGAGACTAGAGAGTGTTACCTGGAATGGACTATGTGGAGGAGACTAGAGAGAGGTACCTGGAATGGACTATGTGGAGGAGACTAGAGAGAGTTACCTGGAATAAACTATGTGGAGGAGACTAGAGAGAGTTACCTGGAATGAACTATGTGGAGGAGACTAGAGAGAGTTACCTGGAATAAACTATGTGGAGGAGACTAGAGAGAGTTACCTGGAATGAACTATGTGGAGGAGACTAGAGAGAGTTACCTGTAATGGACTATGTGGAGGAGACTAGAGAGAGTTACCTGGAATGGACTATGTGGAGGAGACTAGAGAGAGGTACCTGGAATGGACTATGTGGAGGAGACTAGAGAGAGGTACCTGGAATGGACTATGTGGAGGAGACTAGAGAGTGTTACCTGGAATGGACTATGTGGAGGAGACTAGAGAGAGGTACCTGGAATGGACTATGTGGAGGAGACTAGAGAGAGTTACCTGGAATAAACTATGTGGAGGAGACTAGAGAGAGTTACCTGGAATGAACTATGTGGAGGAGACTAGAGAGAGTTACCTGGAATAAACTATGTGGAGGAGTCTAGAGAGAGTTACCTGGAATGAACTATGTGGAGGAGACTAGAGAGAGTTACCTGTAATGGACTATGTGGAGGAGACTAGAGAGAGTTACCTGGAATGGACTATGTGGAGGAGACTAGAGAGAGGTACCTGGAATGGACTATGTGGAGGAGACTAGAGAGAGGTACCTGGAATGGACTATGTGGAGGAGACTAGAGAGAGGTACCTGGAATGGACTATGTGGAGGAGACTAGAGAGAGTTACCTGGAATGGACTATGTGGAGGAGACTAGAGAGAGTTACCTGGAATGGACTATGTGGAGGAGACTAGAGAGTGTTACCTGGAATGGACTATGTGGAGGAGACTAGAGAGAGGTACCTGGAATGGACTATGTGGAGGAGACTAGAGAGAGTTACCTGGAATAAACTATGTGGAGGAGACTAGAGAGAGGTACCTGGAATGGACTATGTGGAGGAGACTAGAGAGAGTTACATGGAATGGACTATGTGGAGGAGACTGGAAAGAGTTACCTGGAATTAACTATGTGGAGGAGACTAGAGAGAGGTACCTGGAATGGACTATGTGGAGGAGACTAGAGAGAGTTACCTGGAATGGACTATGTGGAGGAGACTAGAGAGAGTTACCTGGAATAAACTATGTGGAGGAGACTAGAGAGATTTACCTGGAATGGACTATGTGGAGGAGACTAGAGAGAGTTACCTGGAATAAACTATGTGGAGGAGACTAGAGAGAGTTACCTGGAATGGACTATGTGGAAGAGACTAGAGAAAGTTACCTGGAATAAACTGTGGAGGAGACTAGAGAGAGTTACCTGGAATGGACTATGTAGAGGAGACTGGAGAGAGTTACCTCGAATGGACTATGTGGAAGAGACTAGAGAAAGTTACCTGGAATAAACTGTGGAGGAGACTAGAGAGAGTTACCTGGAATGGACTATGTGGTGGAGACTAGAGAGAGTTACCTGGAATGAACTATGTGGAGGAGACTAGAGAGAGTTACCTGGAATGGACTATGTGGAGGAGACTAGAGAGAGGTACCTGGAATGGACTATGTGGAGGAGACTAGAGAGAGGTACCTGTGTAGATGTAATGTAGACTAGAGAGAGGTACCTGTGTAGATGTAATGTAGACTAGAGAGAGGTACCTGTGTAGATGTAATGTAGACTAGAGAGAGTTACCTGTGTAGATGTAATGTAGACTAGACAGAGTTACCTGTGTAGATGTAATGTAGACTAGAAGGTCCCGTAGGAAGAGATTTGACGTTTGTGGATTGTGAGGAACCTATTTTGTTGTTGTTGTTATTCCATCTTCACAGAGACCGGGAGGAGAGGAGCCTCCAGAAGAAGATGAGGGAGCCAAGAGGATCGACCCTCTTCATCAGCTCATACAGTTATTCAGTAGGACGGCCCTGACTGAGAAGTGGTGGGTATCTCTGCTCTGTAGCTGGTCCTAGTAAACTATAGTCATACCAGGACTGTAACTAATAGTGATGCTAGTAATGTTTCCTTTATAGTGGTGGGTATCTCTGCTCTGTAGCTGGTCCTAGTAGACTGTAGTCATACCAGGACTGTAACTAATAGTGATGCTAGTAATGTTTCCTTTATAGTGGTGGGTATCTCTGCTCTGTAGCTGGTCCTAGTAGACTGTAGTCATACCAGGACTGTAACTAATAGTGATGCTAGTAATGTTTCCTTTATAGTGGTAGGTATCTCTGCTCTGTAGCTGGTCCTAGTAGACTGTAGTCATACCAGGACTGTAACACTTTCTATATAATACATCATACTCTCTACCTGGTGGTATAAAACCGTAGTCATACCAGGACTGTAACTGATACTGGTAGTAGTGACATTTCTATTACAGTGGAAGGGGATCTGATGTTCTACATGATGTTCTAGAAGCTTCCTAATTCTACTACTAGGTATGGAACAATAATAATGACCTTATCTACTGTGTGTTGCAGTAAGCTGGAAGAGGACATTCTCTACATGGCCTATGCTGACATTATGGCTAAGGTACCTCTTGTATTCAGAGTGGTCTTACGTCATAATCCATTATGTTGTTTTTTTTAATTGATTCATCAATTACTTGATTGGTCCTATCACTTCATTGGTTGATTGATTAATTATTTGATTGGCCCGATCACTTGGTTGATTGATTGGTTGTGAATTCTTTCTCTTTCTGTATCATCCATTTCTCCACCAGAGCTGTCATGATGAAGAGGATGAGGATGGAGAGGAGGTGAAGAGTTTTGAAGTAGGTGTCTTCTCTTGAACAAAGTCCAACCCATGTAACTTTTGCCCATCCCTCCCCAGAAGCATTTTAAAAAGAGGGTGACGTCTTTTAAAATGTGGGTTATTTCCTTTCCCATGGCTTGCAGGCAGCTTTTAAATGACCCCTGAAGAGATGGAAACTAGAGTATTTTCTGTTGAGATAATGACCCATGAAGAGATGGAAACTAGAGTCTTCTCTGTTGAGATAATGACCCCTGAAGAGATGGCATGTAGAGTCTTCTCTGTTGAGATAATGACCCCTGAAGAGATGGAAACTAGAGTCTTCTCTGTTGAGATAATGACCCCTGAAGAGATGGCATGTAGAGTCTTCTCTGTTGAGATAATGACCCCTGAAGAGATGGCAACTAGAGTCTTCTCTGTTGAGATATTGACCCCTGAAGAGATTGCAACTAGAGTCTTCTCTGTTGAGATAATGACCCATTAAGAGATGGAAACTAGAGTCTTCTCTGTTGAGATAATGACCCCTGAAGAGATGGCAACTAGAGTCTTCTCTGTTGAGATAATGACCCTTGAAGAGATGGCATGTAGAGTCTTCTCTGTTGAGATAATGACCCCTGAAGAGACGGCATGTAGAGTCTTCTCTGTTGAGATATTGACCCCTGAAGAGATGGCAACTAGAGTCTTCTCTGTTGAGATATTGACCCCTGAAGAGACGGCATGTAGAGTCTTCTCTGTTGAGATAATGACCCCTGAAGAGACGGCATGTAGAGTCTTCTCTGTTGAGATAATGACCCATTAAGAGATGGAAACTAGAGTCTTCTCTGTTGAGATAATGACCCCTGAAGAGATGGCAACTAGAGTCTTCTCTGTTGAGATAATGACCCTTGAAGAGATGGCATGTAGAGTCTTCTCTGTTGAGATAATGACCCCTGAAGAGACGGCATGTAGAGTCTTCTCTGTTGAGATATTGACCCCTGAAGAGATGGCAACTAGAGTCTTCTCTGTTGAGATATTGACCCCTGAAGAGATTGCAACTAGAGTCTTCTCTGTTGAGATAATGACCCATTAAGAGATGGAAACTAGAGTCTTCTCTGTTGAGATAATGACCCCTGAAGAGATGGCAACTAGAGTCTTCTCTGTTGAGATAATGACCCTTGAAGAGATGGCATGTAGAGTCTTCTCTGTTGAGATAATGACCCCTGAAGAGACGGCATGTAGAGTCTTCTCTGTTGAGATATTGACCCCTGAAGAGATGGCAACTAGAGTCTTCTCTGTTGAGATATTGACCCCTGAAGAGACGGCATGTAGAGTCTTCTCTGTTGAGATAATGACCCCTGAAGAGACGGCATGTAGAGTCTTCTCTGTTGAGATAATGACCCATTAAGAGATGGAAACTAGAGTCTTCTCTGTTGAGATAATGACCCCTGAAGAGATGGCAACTAGAGTCTTCTCTGTTGAGATAATGACCCTTGAAGAGATGGCATGTAGAGTCTTCTCTGTTGAGATAATGACCCCTGAAGAGACGGCATGTAGAGTCTTCTCTGTTGAGATATTGACCCCTGAAGAGATGGCAACTAGAGTCTTCTCTGTTGAGATATTGACCCCTGAAGAGACGGCATGTAGAGTCTTCTCTGTTGAGATAATGACCCCTGAAGAGATGGCATGTAGAGTCTTCTCTGTTGAGATAATGACCCCAGAAGAACCCCAGAAGAGATGGCACGTCATCTCTGAGTTGACACAATCTTGTGTAATTCAAACTTTCTCACACATCGTTCAATGACATTAATGGGAGACTTGTGGATCTCAAATTGGAGTACCAGTCAGACGATAATGATATGTCTCATCTCTGGTGTAATTTACCATAGATTGACAACATTTTTTATTTGATTCATTTAACCTTTATTTAACTAGGCAAGTCAGTTAAGAACACATTTTTATTTACAATGACGGCCTACCCCCGGCCAAACCCGGACGACGCTGGGCCAATTGTGCGTCGCCCTATGGGACTCCCAAACACGGCCGGTTTCTGATACATCCTGGAATCGAACCAGGGGCGTCTGTAATGACGCCTGTAGCACTGAGATGCAGTGCCTTAGACCCCTGCGCCACTCTGGAGCCCCTGTTATAATCTCTGGAACATAGTGTACATCTATATTTTTTTCCCTCTCGTGTGTTTTTTGTGATCATCCAGCTACAGAGCAGCGACACACTGATATCATCCAGCTACAGAGCAGCGACACACTGATATCATCCAGCTACAGAGCAGCGACACCCTGATATCATCCAGCTACAGAGCAGCGACACACTGATATCATCCAGCTACAGAGCAGCGACACACTGATATCATCCAGCTACAGAGCAGCAAACACACTGATATCATCCAGCTACAGAGCAGCGACACCCTGATATCATCCAGCTACAGAGCAGCGACACACTGATATCATCCAGCTACAGAGCAGCGACACCCTGATATCATCCAGCTACAGAGCAGCGACACACTGATATCGTCCAGCTACAGAGCAGCGACACACTGATATCATCCAGCTACAGAGCAGCGACACACTGATATCATCCAGCTACAGAGCAGCGACACCCTGATATCATCCAGCTACAGAGCAGCGACACCCTGATATCATCCAGCTACAGAGCAGCGACACACTGATATCATCCAGCTACAGAGCAGCGACACACTGATATCATCCAGCTACAGAGCAGCGACACACTGATATCATCCAGCTACAGAGCAGCGACACCCTGATATCATCCAGCTACAGAGCAGCGACACACTGATATCATCCAGCTACAGAGCAGCGACACACTGATATCGTCCAGCTACAGAGCAGCGACACACTGATATCATCCAGCTACAGAGCAGCGACACCCTGATATCATCCAGCTACAGAGCAGCGACACCCTGATATCATCCAGCTACAGAGCAGCGACACCCTGATATCATCCAGCTACAGAGCAGCGACACACTGATATCATCCAGCTACAGAGCAGCGACACACTGATATCATCCAGCTACAGAGCAGCGACACACTGATATCATCCAGCTACAGAGCAGCGACACACTGATATCATCCAGCTACAGAGCAGCGACACACTGATATCATCCAGCTACAGAGCAGCGACACACTGATATCATCCAGCTACAGAGCAGCGACACACTGATATCATCCAGCTACAGAGCAGCGACACACTGATATCATCCAGCTACAGAGCAGCGACACACTGATATCATCCAGCTACAGAGCAGCAAACACACTGATATCATCCAGCTACAGAGCAGCAAACACACTGATATCATCCAGCTACAGAGCAGCGACACACTGATATCATCCAGCTACAGAGCAGCGACACACTGATATCATCCAGCTACAGAGCAGCAAACACACTGATATCATCCAGCTACAGAGCAGCGACACACTGATATCATCCAGCTACAGAGCAGCGACACCCTGATATCATCCAGCTACAGAGCAGCGACACCCATTAAAACACTGATGATGTTAATCAGCATGGCTTTCAGTGGGCTGCTCACGGCTGTTCCTAAGAACCACTCAGACATCCTGTCCTTATTACGCCATCAGTTTTTCTATTTTCTGAGTATAGCGGGGATCCGTGCACTGTGAAATGTGATGCCATTCTGTCTCCCCAGCGTGATATAAGCAAAGGTTTAAGCAACAAAATTGCCAAGAAGGAGGAAGAATCTCTGGTAACAAAGTTCTCAAAACAACTGTCTCTGTTGATTTTGCATCTTGTTTCTTTTCCAGTATTTCTGTTTTCACGTTTCTTTTGAAGGTTCTTCATTCATATCGTTCATCCTGCCCCTCTCACTCCCTGTTTTTTTTTTCAACACTAGAAAAAAAAAAAGGCCAACATTAGGAGAGCGGCCATCTTGCTTTTCCCGAGCTCTTCCATCCCCTTGTGTTCTTCTGCTGTAGCTCAGATGGAAAGCGGGGAAGCAGCCAAGCCTGGGCCCCTATAGCGCTCCCTGCCGCGCTGTTCCCTCAGTCGGGCAGAGTTGTTGCTGCTGTTTGGTTTCCTCTGTTGTCACTGTTTCAGTGGGTGTGCTGGAGACATGACACTGTCCCCCCCCCCCGTTGTCTATCTGTCTCATGTCCCTCAGCACTGAGCTTACAGACCACCTCACTGTACCAACACACTGTACTAACACACAGACAGACTGCCTGCTCCCATCCAGCTCCAAGCCCTCTGTAGTCTTAACCAGCCAATGGGGCCCTGTGGTTACGAGTTGCAATATTGTAATACATTAGTCCTCATCAGGCATTATTAGCACTGGTGAAATCCTCCTGAATTCAATTTGAGAGACGTTCATAGAAAACACCTAGGGAAAGGTTGTCTTGAACCTGGTACAGGAAGTAAGTCTTCACCTCCAGGGTGGCGTTGAGTGTCTTATAGCCCGATGGGCGCACGGTGGTCTGATAGGACAGGAAGGTGCAGTCTCTCAGGTCTCTCTCCTCCTCCTCCTCTTCCTCCCTCCTGCAGGAAAAAGAGATGGAGAAACAGAAGCTGTTATATCAGCAGGCCAGGTTACACGACCGTGGTGCTGCGGAGATGGTGCTGCAGACTATCAGCGCCAGCAAAGGTAAGCTCTCTGAGTAGAATGGATGAACAGGATGTACACTGAGTGGACAAAACATTAGGAGCACCTTCCTGATATTGAGTTGCTGCACCCCCCCCCCCCCCCCCCCCCCCCACCCACCCACCTTTCGGCCCTCAGAACAGCCTCAATTCGTCGGGGCATGGACTCTACAAAGTGTGAAAAACCCAGCAACGTTGCAGTTCTTGACACCAAACGGTGCCCCTGGCACCTACCACCATACCCCGTTCAAAGGGCACTTAAATATTTAGTCTTGACCTTTCACCCTCTGAACGGTACACATACAATATCAAAGTCTCAATTGTCTCAAGGCTTAAAAATCCTTCTTTAACCTGTCTCCTCCCCTTCATCTACACTGATTGAAGTGGATTTAACAAGTGGCATCAATAAGGGATCGTAGCTTTTCACCTGGATTCACCTGGTCAGTCTGTCATGGAAAGAGCAGCCATGTGATGATGAATACATTGGACATCTTAGTGGCCATAACTCTCACAATAAAGCAGAGATCTGTCCACAGTAGGTAGGTAGCTACATTGTGACGTACCGTATCAAAGTGTATTTGTCACGTGTGCCAAATACAACAGCTGTAGTAGACCTTACAGTGAACTGCCGAATACAACAGGTGTAGTAGACCTTACAGTGAAATGCTGAATACAACAGGTGTAGACCTTACAGTGAACTGCTGAATACCACAGGTGTAGTAGACCTTACAGTGAAATGCTAAATACAACAGGTGTAGTAGACCTCACAGTGAAATGCTGAATACAACAGGTGTAGTAGACCTCACAGTGAACTGCGGAATACAACAGGTGTAGTAGACCTCACAGTGAAATGCTGAATACAACAGGTGTAGTAGACCTCACAGTGAAATGCTGAATACAACAGGTGTAGTAGACCTTACAGTGAAATGCTGAATACAACAGGTGTAGTAGACCTTACAGTGAAATGCTGAATACAACAGGTGTAGTAGACCTCACAGTGAAATGCTGAATACAACAGGTGTAGTAGACCTTACAGTGAAATGCTGAATACAACAGGTGTAGTAGACCTTACAGTGAACTGCTGAATACAACAGGTGTAGTAGACCTTACAGTGAAATGCTGAATACAACAGGTGTAGTAGACCTCACAGTGAAATGCTGAATACAACAGGTGTAGTAGACCTCACAGTGAAATGCTGAATACAACAGGTGTAGTAGACCTCACAGTGAAATGCTGAATACAACAGGTGTAGTAGACCTTACAGTGAAATGCTGAATACAACAGGTGTAGACCTTACAGTGAAATGCTGAATACAACAGGTGTAGTAGACCTTACAGTGAAATGCTGAATACAACAGATGTAGTAGACCTTACAGTGAAATGCCGAATACAACAGGTGTATTAGACCTCACAGTGAAATGCTGAATACAACAGGTGTAGACCTCACAGTGAAATGCTGAATACAACAGGTGTGGTAGACCTTACAGTGAAATGCTGAATACAACAGGTGTAGTAGACCTCACAGTGAAATGCTGAATACAACAGGTGTAGTAGACCTTACAGTGAAATGCTGAATACAACAGGTGTAGACCTCACAGTGAAATGCTGAATACAACAGGTGTGGTAGACCTTACAGTGAAATGCTGAATACAACAGGTGTAGTAGACCTTAGTGAAATGCTGAATACAACAGGTGTAGTAGACCTCACAGTGAACTGCTGAATACAACAGGTGTAGTAGACCTTACAGTGAAATGCCGAATACAACAGGTGTAGTAGACCTTACAGTGAAATGACGAATACAACAGGTGTAGTAGACCTTACAGTGAACTGCTGAATACAACAGGTGTAGTAGACCTTACAGTGAAATGCTGAATACAACAGGTGTAGTAGACCTCACAGTGAAATGCTGAATACAACAGGTGTAGTAGACATCACAGTGAAATGCTGAATACAACAGGTGTAGTAGACCTTACAGTGAAATGCTGAATACAACAGGTGTAGTAGACCTTACAGTGAAATGACGAATACAACAGGTGTAGTAGACCTGACAGTGAACTGCTGAATACAACAGGTGTAGTAGACCTCACAGTGAACTGCTGAATATAAAAGGTGTAGTAGACCTCACAGTGAAAAGCCAAATACAACAGGTGTAGTAGACCTTACAGTGAAATGCTGAATACAACAGGTGTAGTAGACCTCACAGTGAAATGCTGAATACAACAGGTGTAGTAGACCTTACAGTGAAATGCTGAATACAACAGGTGTAGTAGACCTTACAGTGAAATGCTGAATACAACAGGTGTAGTAGACCTCACAGTGAAATGCTGAATATAACAGGTGTAGTAGACCTTACAGTGAAATGCTGAATACAACAGATGTAGTAGACCTTACAGTGAAATGCTGAATACAACAGGTGTAGTAGACCTTACAGTGAAATGCTGAATACAACAGGTGTAGTAGACCTCACAGTGAAATGCTGAATACAACAGGTGTAGTAGACCTTACAGTGAGATGCTGAATACAACAGGTGTAGTAGACCTTACAGTGAAATGCTGAATACAACAGGTGTAGTAGACCTTACAGTGAGATGCTGAATACAACAGGTGTAGTAGACCTTACAGTGAAATGCTGAATACAACAGGTGTAGTAGACCTCACAGTGAAATGCTGAATACAACAGGTGTAGTAGACCTCACAGTGAAATGCTGAATACAACAGGTGTAGTAGACCTCACAGTGAAATGCTGAATACAACAGGTGTAGTAGACCTCACAGTGAAATGCTGAATACAACAGGTGTAGTAGACCTCACAGTGAAATGCTGAATACAACAGGTGTAGTAGACCTTACAGTGAAATGCTGAATACAACAGGTGTAGTAGACCTTACAGTGAAATGCTGAATACAACAGGTGTAGTAGACCTCAGGGTGAAATGCTGAATACAACAGGTGTAGTAGACCTTACAGTGAAATGCTGAATACATCAGGTGTAGTAGACCTCACAGTGAAATGCTGAATACAACAGGTGTAGTAGACCTTACAGTGAAATGCTGAATACAACAGGTGTAGTAGACCTCACAGTGAAATGCTGAATACAACAGGTGTAGTAGATCTTACAGTGAAATGCCGAATACAACAGGTGTAGTAGACCTTACAGTGAAATGCTGAATACAACAGGTGTAGTAGACCTTACAGTGAACTGCTGAATACAACAGGTGTAGTAGACCTTACAGTGAAATGCTGAATACAACAGGTGTAGTAGACCTTACAGTGAAATGCTGAATACAACAGGTGTAGTAGACCTTACAGTGAAATGCTGAATACAACAGGTGTAGTAGACCTTACAGTGAAATGCTGAATACAACAGGTGTAGTAGACCTCACAGTGAAATGCTGAATACAACAGGTGTAGTAGACCTTACAGTGAAATGCTGAATACAACAGGTGTAGTAGACATCACAGTGAAATGCTGAATACAACAGGTGTAGTAGACCTCACAGTGAAATGCTGAATACAACAGGTGTAGTAGACCTCACAGTGAAATGCTGAATACAACAGGTGTAGTAGACCTTACAGTGAAATGCTGAATACAACAGGTGTAGTAGACCTCACAGTGAAATGCTGAATATAACAGGTGTAGTAGACCTTACAGTGAAATGCTGAATACAACAGATGTAGTAGACCTTACAGTGAAATGCTGAATACAACAGGTGTAGTAGACCTCACAGTGAAATGCTGAATACAACAGGTGTAGTAGACATCGAAGTGAAATGCTGAATACAACAGGTGTAGTAGACCTTACAGTGAAATGCTGAATACAACAGGTGTAGTAGACCTTACAGTGAAATGACGAATACAACAGGTGTAGTAGACCTGACAGTGAACTGCTGAATACAACAGGTGTAGTAGACCTCACAGTGAACTGCTGAATACAAAAGGTGTAGTAGACCTCACAGTGAAATGCCAAATACAACAGGTGTAGTAGACCTTACCGTGAAATGCTGAATACAACAGGTGTAGTAGACATCACAGTGAAATGCTGAATACAACAGGTGTAGTAGACCTTACAGTGAAATGTTGAATACAACAGGTGTAGTAGACCTCACAGTGAAATGCTGAATACAACAGGTGTAGTAGACCTTACAGTGAAATGCTGAATACAACAGGTGTAGTAGACCTCACAGTGAAATGCTGAATACAACAGGTGTAGTAGACCTCACAGTGAAATGCTGAATACAACAGGTGTAGTAGACCTTACAGTGAAATGCTGAATACAACAGGTGTAGTAGACCTTACAGTGAAATGCTGAATACAACAGGTGTAGTAGACCTCACAGTGAAATGCTGAATACAACAGGTGTAGTAGACCTTACAGTGAAATGCTGAATACAACAGGTGTAGTAGACCTCACAGTGAAATGCTGAATACAACAGGTGTAGTAGACCTTACAGTGAAATGCTGAATACAACAGGTGTAGTAGACCTCACAGTGAAATGCTGAATACAACAGGTGTAGTAGACCTCACAGTGAAATGCTGAATACAACAGGTGTAGTAGACCTTACAGTGAAATGCTGAATACAACAGGTGTAGTAGACCTTACAGTGAGATGCTGAATACAACAGGTGTAGTATACCTTACAGTGAAATGCTGAATACAACAGGTGTAGTAGACCTTACAGTGAAATGCTGAATACAACAGGTGTAGTAGACCTTACAGTGAAATGCTGAATACAACAGGTCTAGTAGACCTTACAGTGAAATGCTGAATACAACAGGTGTAGTAGACCTCAGGGTGAAATGCTGAATACAACAGGTGTAGTAGACCTTACAGTGAAATGCTGAATACAACAGGTGTAGTAGACCTTACAGTGAAATGCTGAATACAACAGGTGTAGTAGACCTCACAGTGAAATGCTGAATACAACAGGTGTAGTAGACCTTACAGTGAAATGCTGAATACAACAGGTGTAGTAGACCTGACAGTCAACTGCTGAATACAACAGGTGTAGTAGACCTCACAGTGAACTGCTGAATACAAAAGGTGTTGTAGACCTCACAGTGAAATGCCAAATACAACAGGTGTAGTAGACCTTACCGTGAAATGCTGAATACAACAGGTGTAGTAGACATCACAGTGAAATGCTGAATACAACAGGTGTAGTAGACCTTACAGTGAAATGTTGAATACAACAGGTGTAGTAGACCTTACAGTGAAATGCTGAATACAACAGGTGTAGACCTCACAGTGAAATGCTGAATACAACAGGTGTAGTAGACCTTACAGTGAAATGCTAAATACAACAGGTGTAGTAGACCTCACAGTGAAATGCTGAATACAACAGGTGTAGTAGATCTTACAGTGAAATGCCGAATACAACAGGTGTAGTAGACCTTACAGTGAAATGCTGAATACAACAGGTGTAGTAGACCTTACAGTGAACTGCTGAATACAACAGGTGTAGTAGACCTTACAGTGAAATGCTGAATACAACAGGTGTAGTAGACCTTACAGTGAAATGCTGAATACAACAGGTGTAGTAGACCTTACAGTGAAATGCTGAATACAACAGGTGTAGGTAGACCTTACAGTGAAATGCTGAATACAACAGGTGTAGTAGACCTTACAGTGAAATGCTGAATACAACAGGTGTAGGTAGACCTTACAGTGAAATGC
Organism: Salvelinus fontinalis; assembly: GCF_029448725.1. Taxonomy (NCBI): domain Eukaryota; kingdom Metazoa; phylum Chordata; class Actinopteri; order Salmoniformes; family Salmonidae; genus Salvelinus; species Salvelinus fontinalis. Next base: position 316,299 of record NW_026600340.1, on the reverse strand, counting down.
TGAATACAACAGGTGTAGTAGACCTTAAATTGAAATGCTGAATACAACAGGTGTAGTAGACCTTACAGTGAAATGCCGAATACAACAGGTGTAGTAGACCTTACAGTGAAATGCTGAATACAACAGGTGTAGGTAGACCTTACAGTGAAATGCTGAATACAACAGGTGTAGTAGACCTTACAGTGAAATGCTGAATACAACAGGTGTAGGTAGACCTTACAGTGAAATGCTGAATACAACAGGTGTAGTAGACCTTAAATTGAAATGCTGAATACAACAGGTGTAGTAGACCTTACAGTGAAATGCCGAATACAACAGGTGTAATAGACCTTACAGTGAAATGCTTACTTACAGGCCCTTAACCAACAGTGCAGTTTTTAAGTAAAAAAATAGGTAATAGGTGAACAATAGATAAGTAAAGAAATAAAAACCAACAGGAAAAAGACAGTGGCGTACTATACCCAGTGTAAAGGTGTTGTATTCTCCACCAGGTGAGATGGTACTATACCCAGTATAAAGGTGTTGTATTCCCCACCAGGTGAGATGGTACTATACCCAGTATAAAGGTGTTGTATTCCCCACCAGGTGAGATGGTACTATACCCAGTATAAAGGTGTTGTATTCCCTACCAGGTGAGATGGTACTATACCCAGTATAAAGGTGTTGTATTCCCCACCAGGTGAGATGGTACTATACCCAGTATAAAGGTGTTGTATTCCCCACCAGGTGAGATGGTACTATACCCAGTGTAAAGGTGTTGTATTCCCCACCAGGTGAGATGGTACTATACCCAGTATAAAGGTGTTGTATTCCCCACCAGGGGAGATGGTACTATACCCAGTGTAAAGGTGTTGTATTCCCCACCAGGTGAGATGGTACTATACCCAGTATAAAGGTGTTGTATTCCCCACCAGGTGAGATGGTACTATACCCAGTGTAAAGGTGTTGTATTCCCCACCAGGTGAGATGGTACTATACCCAGTATAAAGGTGTTGTATTCTCCACCAGGTGAGATGGTACTATACCCAGTGTAAAGGTGTTGTATTCCCCACCAGGTGAGATGGTACTATACCCAGTATAAAGGTGTTGTATTCCCCACCAGGTGAGATGGTACTATACCCAGTGTAAAGGTGTTGTGTTCTGCACCAGGTGAGATGGTACTATACCCAGTGTAAAGGTGTTGTATTCCCCACCAGGTGAGATGGTACTATACCCAGTGTAAAGGTGTTGTATTCTCCACCAGGTGAGATGGTACTATACCCAGTGTAAAGGTGTTGTATTCCCCACCAGGTGAGATGGTACTATACCCAGTGTAAAGGTGTTGTATTCTCCACCAGGTGAGATGGTACTATACCCAGTATAAAGGTGTTGTATTCCCCACCAGGTGAGATGGTACTATACCCAGTGTAAAGGTGTTGTATTCTCCACCAGGTGAGATGGTACTATACCCAGTATAAAGGTGTTGTATTCCCCACCAGGTGAGATGGTACTATACCCAGTGTAAAGGTGTTGTATTCTCCACCAGGTGAGATGGTACTATACCCAGTGTAAAGGTGTTGTATTCCCCACCAGGTGAGATGGTACTATACCCAGTATAAAGGTGTTTTTTTTCTCCACCAGGTGAGATGGTACTATACCCAGTGTAAAGGTGTTGTATTCTCCACCAGGTGAGATGGTACTATACCCAGTATAAAGGTGTTGTATTCTCCACCAGGTGAGATGGTACTATACCCAGTGTAAAGGTGTTGTATTCCCCACCAGGTGAGATGGTACTATACCCAGTATGAAGGTGTTGTATTCCCCACCAGGTGAGATGGTACTATACCCAGTGTAAAGGTGTTGTATTCTCCACCAGGTGAGATGGTACTATACCCAGTATAAAGGTGTTGTATTCTCCACCAGGTGAGATGGTACTATACCCAGTGTAAAGGTGTTGTATTCCCCACCAGGTGAGATGGTACTATACCCAGTATGAAGGTGTTGTATTCCCCACCAGGTGAGATGGTACTATACCCAGTATAAAGGTGTTGTATTCCCCACCAGGTGAGATGGTACTATACCCAGTATAAAGGTGTTGTATTCCCCACCAGGTGAGATGGTACTATACCCAGTGTAAAGGTGTTGTATTCCCCACCAGGTGAGATGGTACTATACCCAGTATAAAGGTGTTGTATTCCCCACCAGGTGAGATGGTACTATACCCAGTGTAAAGGTGTTGTATTCCCCACCAGGTGAGATGGTACTATACCCAGTATAAAGGTGTTGTATTCTCCACCAGGTGAGATGGTACTATACCCAGTGTAAATGTGTTGTATTCCCCACCAGGTGAGATGGTACTATACCCAGTATAAAGGTGTTGTATTCCCCACCAGGTGAGATGGTACTATACCCAGTGTAAAGGTGTTGTATTCTGCACCAGGTGAGATGGTACTATACCCAGTGTAAAGGTGTTGTATTCCCCACCAGGTGAGATGGTACTATACCCAGTGTAAAGGTGTTGTATTCTCCACCAGGTGAGATGGTACTATACCCAGTGTAAAGGTGTTGTATTCCCCACCAGGTGAGATGGTACTATACCCAGTATAAAGGTGTTGTATTCCCCACCAGGTGAGATGGTACTATACCCAGTATAAAGGTGTTGTATTCTCCACCAGGTGAGATGGTACTATACCCAGTATAAAGGTGTTGTATTCCCCACCAGGTGAGATGGTACTATACCCAGTATAAAGGTGTTGTATTCCCCACCAGGTGAGATGGTACTATACCCAGTATAAAGGTGTTGTATACCCCACCAGGTGAGATGGTACTATACCCAGTATAAAGGTGTTGTATTCCCCACCAGGTGAGATGGTACTATACCCAGTATAAAGGTGTTGTATTCCCCACCAGGTGAGATGGTACTATACCCAGTATAAAGGTGTTGTATTCTCCACCAGGTGAGATAGGTACTATACCCAGTATAAAGGTGTTGTATTCCCCACCAGGTGAGATGGTACTATACCCAGTATAAAGGTGTTGTATTCCCCACCAGGTGAGATGGTACTATACCCAGTATAAAGGTGTTGTATTCCCCACCAAGTGAGATGGTACTATACCCAGTATAAAGGTGTTGTATTCCCCCACCAGGTGAGATGGTACTATACCCAGTATAAAGGTGTTGTATTCTCCACCAGGTGAGATGGTACTATACCCAGTATAAAGGTGTTGTATTCCCCACCAGGTGAGATGGTACTATACCCAGTATAAAGGTGTTGTATTCCCCACCAGGTGAGATGGTACTATAAAGGTGTTGTATTCTCCACCAGGTGAGATGGTACTATACCCAGTATAAAGGTGTTGTATTCCCCACCAGGTGAGATGTTACTATAAAGGTGTTGTATTCTCCACCAGGTGAGATGGTACTATACCCAGTATAAAGGTGTTGTATTCCCCACCAGGTGAGATGGTACTATACCCAGTATAAAGGTGTTGTATTCCCTACCAGGTGAGATGGTACTATACCCAGTATAAAGGTGTTGTATTCCCCACCAGGTGAGATGGTACTATACCCAGTATAAAGGTGTTGTATTCCCCACCAGGTGAGATGGTACTATACCCAGTATAAAGGTGTTGTATTCTCCACCAGGTGAGATGGTACTATACCCAGTATAAAGGTGTTGTATTCCCCACCAGGTGAGATGGTACTATACCCAGTATAAAGGTGTTGTATTCCCCACCAGGTGAGATGGTACTATACCCAGTATAAAGGTGTTGTATTCCCCACCAGGTGAGATGGTACTATACCCAGTATAAAGGTGTTGTATACCCCACCAGGTGAGATGTTACTATACCCAGTATAAAGGTGTTGTATTCCCCACCAGGTGAGATGGTACTATACCCAGTATAAAGGTGTTGTATTCCCCACCAGGTGAGATGGTACTATACCCAGTATAAAGGTGTTGTATTCCCCACCAGGTGAGATGGTACTATACCCAGTATAAAGGTGTTGTATTCCCCACCAGGTGAGATGGTACTATACCCTGTATAAAGGTGTTGTATTCCCCACCAGGTGAGATGGTACTATACCCAGGTGAGATGGTACTATACCCAGTATAAAGGTGTTGTATTCCCCACCAGGTGAGATGGTACTATACCCAGGTGAGATGGTACTATACCCAGTATAAAGGTGTTGTATTCTCCACCAGGTGAGATGGTACTATACCCAGTATAAAGGTGTTGTATTCCCCACCAGGTGAGATGGTACTATACCCAGTATAAAGGTGTTGTATTCCCCACCAGGTGAGATGGTACTATACCCAGTATAAAGGTGTTGTATTCTCCACCAGGTGAGATGGTACTATACCCAGTATAAAGGTGTTGTATTCCCCACCAGGTGAGATGGTACTATACCCAGTATAAAGGTGTTGTATTCCCCACCAGGTGAGATGGTACTATACCCTGTATAAAGGTGTTGTATTCCCCACCAGGTGAGATGGTACTATACCCAGTATAAAGGTGTTGTATTCCCCACCAGGTGAGATGGTACTATACCCAGTATAAAGGTGTTGTATTCTCCACCAGGTGAGATGGTACTATACCCAGTATAAAGGTGTTGTATTCCCCACCAGGTGAGATGGTACTATACCCAGTATAAAGGTGTTGTATTCCCCACCAGGTGAGATGGTACTATACCCAGTATAAAGGTGTTGTATACCCCACCAGGTGAGATGGTACTATACCCAGTATAAAGGTGTTGTATTCCCCACCAGGTGAGATGGTACTATACCCAGTATAAAGGTGTTGTATTCCCCACCAGGTGAGATGGTACTATACCCAGTATAAAGGTGTTGTATTCTCCACCAGGTGAGATAGGTACTATACCCAGTATAAAGGTGTTGTATTCCCCACCAGGTGAGATGGTACTATACCCAGTATAAAGGTGTTGTATTCCCCACCAGGTGAGATGGTACTATACCCAGTATAAAGGTGTTGTATTCCCCACCAAGTGAGATGGTACTATACCCAGTATAAAGGTGTTGTATTCCCCCACCAGGTGAGATGGTACTATACCCAGTATAAAGGTGTTGTATTCTCCACCAGGTGAGATGGTACTATACCCAGTATAAAGGTGTTGTATTCCCCACCAGGTGAGATGGTACTATACCCAGTATAAAGGTGTTGTATTCCCCACCAGGTGAGATGGTACTATAAAGGTGTTGTATTCTCCACCAGGTGAGATGGTACTATACCCAGTATAAAGGTGTTGTATTCCCCACCAGGTGAGATGTTACTATAAAGGTGTTGTATTCTCCACCAGGTGAGATGGTACTATACCCAGTATAAAGGTGTTGTATTCCCCACCAGGTGAGATGGTACTATACCCAGTATAAAGGTGTTGTATTCCCTACCAGGTGAGATGGTACTATACCCAGTATAAAGGTGTTGTATTCCCCACCAGGTGAGATGGTACTATACCCAGTATAAAGGTGTTGTATTCCCCACCAGGTGAGATGGTACTATACCCAGTATAAAGGTGTTGTATTCTCCACCAGGTGAGATGGTACTATACCCAGTATAAAGGTGTTGTATTCCCCACCAGGTGAGATGGTACTATACCCAGTATAAAGGTGTTGTATTCCCCACCAGGTGAGATGGTACTATACCCAGTATAAAGGTGTTGTATTCCCCACCAGGTGAGATGGTACTATACCCAGTATAAAGGTGTTGTATTCCCCACCAGGTGAGATGTTACTATACCCAGTATAAAGGTGTTGTATTCCCCACCAGGTGAGATGGTACTATACCCAGTATAAAGGTGTTGTATTCCCCACCAGGTGAGATGGTACTATACCCAGTATAAAGGTGTTGTATTCCCCACCAGGTGAGATGGTACTATACCCAGTATAAAGGTGTTGTATTCCCCACCAGGTGAGATGGTACTATACCCTGTATAAAGGTGTTGTATTCCCCACCAGGTGAGATGGTACTATACCCAGGTGAGATGGTACTATACCCAGTATAAAGGTGTTGTATTCCCCACCAGGTGAGATGGTACTATACCCAGGTGAGATGGTACTATACCCAGTATAAAGGTGTTGTATTCTCCACCAGGTGAGATGGTACTATACCCAGTATAAAGGTGTTGTATTCCCCACCAGGTGAGATGGTACTATACCCAGTATAAAGGTGTTGTATTCCCCACCAGGTGAGATGGTACTATACCCAGTATAAAGGTGTTGTATTCTCCACCAGGTGAGATGGTACTATACCCAGTATAAAGGTGTTGTATTCCCCACCAGGTGAGATGGTACTATACCCAGTATAAAGGTGTTGTATTCCCCACCAGGTGAGATGGTACTATACCCTGTATAAAGGTGTTGTATTCCCCACCAGGTGAGATGGTACTATACCCAGTATAAAGGTGTTGTATTCCCCACCAGGTGAGATGGTACTATACCCAGTATAAAGGTGTTGTATTCTCCACCAGGTGAGATGGTACTATACCCAGTATAAAGGTGTTGTATTCCCCACCAGGTGAGATGGTACTATACCCAGTATAAAGGTGTTGTATTCCCCACCAGGTGAGATGGTACTATACCCAGTATAAAGGTGTTGTATACCCCACCAGGTGAGATGGTACTATACCCAGTATAAAGGTGTTGTATTCCCCACCAGGTGAGATGGTACTATACCCAGTATAAAGGTGTTGTATTCCCCACCAGGTGAGATGGTACTATACCCAGTATAAAGGTGTTGTATTCTCCACCAGGTGAGATAGGTACTATACCCAGTATAAAGGTGTTGTATTCCCCACCAGGTGAGATGGTACTATACCCAGTATAAAGGTGTTGTATTCCCCACCAGGTGAGATGGTACTATACCCAGTATAAAGGTGTTGTATTCCCCACCAAGTGAGATGGTACTATACCCAGTATAAAGGTGTTGTATTCCCCCACCAGGTGAGATGGTACTATACCCAGTATAAAGGTGTTGTATTCTCCACCAGGTGAGATGGTACTATACCCAGTATAAAGGTGTTGTATTCCCCACCAGGTGAGATGGTACTATACCCAGTATAAAGGTGTTGTATTCCCCACCAGGTGAGATGGTACTATAAAGGTGTTGTATTCTCCACCAGGTGAGATGGTACTATACCCAGTATAAAGGTGTTGTATTCCCCACCAGGTGAGATGTTACTATAAAGGTGTTGTATTCTCCACCAGGTGAGATGGTACTATACCCAGTATAAAGGTGTTGTATTCCCCACCAGGTGAGATGGTACTATACCCAGTATAAAGGTGTTGTATTCCCTACCAGGTGAGATGGTACTATACCCAGTATAAAGGTGTTGTATTCCCCACCAGGTGAGATGGTACTATACCCAGTATAAAGGTGTTGTATTCCCCACCAGGTGAGATGGTACTATACCCAGTATAAAGGTGTTGTATTCCCCACCAGGTGAGATGGTACTATACCCAGTATAAAGGTGTTGTATTCCCCACCAGGTGAGATGGTACTATACCCAGTATAAAGGTGTTGTATTCCCCACCAGGTGAGATGGTACTATACCCAGTATAAAGGTGTTGTATTCCCCACCAGGTGAGATGGTACTATACCCAGTATAAAGGTGTTGTATTCTCCACCAGGTGAGATGGTACTATACCCAGTATAAAGGTGTTGTATTCCCCACCAGGTGAGATGGTACTATACCCAGTATAAAGGTGTTGTATTCTCCACCAGGTGAGATGGTACTATACCCAGTATAAAGGTGTTGTATTCCCCACCAGGTGAGATGGGTCCCATGGTGGCCTCTACTCTGAAGCTGGGAATCGCTGTCCTCAATGGAGGCAACTCTACTGTTCAGCAGGTAGGTTTATCTAACATTAAACTGCATCAATTTACCATCAGTCACTTATTGACCTGGTATCTACCATTAAACTGTATCAGTCACTTATTGACCTGGTATCTACCATTAAACTGTACCAGTCACTTATTAACCTGGTATCTACCATTAAGCTGTATCAGTCACTTATTGACCTGGTATCTACCATTAAACTGTATCAGTCACTTATTGACCTGGTATCTGACATTAAACTGTATCAGTCACTTATTGACCTGGTATCTGACATTAAACTGTATCAGTCACTTATTGACCTGGGATCTGACATTAAACTGTATCAGTCACTTATTGACCTGGTATCTACCATTAAACTGTACCAGTCACTTATTAACCTGGTATCTACCATTAAACTGTACCAGTCACTTATTGATCTGGTATCTACCATTAAACTGTACCAGTCACTTATTGACCTGGTATCTACCATTAAACTGTATCAGTCACTTATAGACCTGGTATCTACCATTAAACTGTATCAGTCACTTATTGACCTGGTATCTACCATTAAACTGTATCAGTCACTTATTGACCTGGTATCTACCATTAAACTGTATCAGTCACTTATTGACCTGGTATCTGACATTAAACTGTATCAGTCACTTATTAACCTGGTATCTACCATTAAACTGTACCAGTCACTTATTGATCTGGTATCTACCATTAAACTGTACCAGTCACTTATTGACCTGGTATCTACCATTAAACTGTATCAGTCACTTATAGACCTGGTATCTACCATTAAACTGTATCAGTCACTTATTGACCTGGTATCTACCATTAAACTGTATCAGTCACTTATTGACCTGGTATCTGACATTAAACTGTATCAGTCACTTATTGACCTGGTATCTGACATTAAACTGTATCAGTCACTTATTGACCTGGTATCTACCATTAAACTGTACCAGTCACTTATTGACCTGGTATCTACCATTAAACTGTATCAGTCACTTATAGACCTGGTATCTACCATTAAACTGTACCAGTCACTTATTGACCTGGTATCTGACATTAAACTGTATCAGTCACTTATTGACCTGGTATCTGACATTAAACTGTATCAGTCACTTATTAACCTGGTATCTACCATTAAACTGTACCAGTCACTTATTGATCTGGTATCTACCATTAAACTGTACCAGTCACTTATTGACCTGGTATCTACCATTAAACTGTATCAGTCACTTATAGACCTGGTATCTACCATTAAACTGTATCAGTCACTTATTGACCTGGTATCTACCATTAAACTGTATCAGTCACTTATTGACCTGGTATCTGACATTAAACTGTATCAGTCACTTATTGACCTGGTATCTGACATTAAACTGTATCAGTCACTTATTGACCTGGTATCTACCATTAAACTGTACCAGTCACTTATTGACCTGGTATCTACCATTAAACTGTATCAGTCACTTATAGACCTGGTATCTACCATTAAACTGTACCAGTCACTTATTGACCTGGTATCTGACATTAAACTGTATCAGTCACTTATTGACCTGGTATCTGATATTAAACTGTATCAGTCACTTATAGACCTGGTATCTACCATTAAACTGTATCAGTCACTTATTGACCTGGTATCTGATATTAAACTGTACCAGTCACTTATTGACCTGGTATGTACCATTAAACTGTATCAGTCACTTATAGACCTGGTATCTGATATTAAACTGTACCAGTCACTTATAGACCTGGTATCTGATATTAAACTGTACCAGTCACTTATAGACCTGGTATCTACCATTAAACTGTATCAGTCACTTATAGACCTGGTATCTGATATTAAACTGTATCAGTCACTTATTGACCTGGTATCTACCATTAAACTGTATCAGTCACTTATAGACCTGGTATCTACCATTAAACTGTATCAGTCACTTATTGACCTGGTATCTAAACTACTCATGTCTCTCATGTATCTGTAGTGTTTACTCTCTCATGTCTCTGTGTTTCTGTAGTGTTTACACTCTCATGTCTCTGTAGTGTTTACACTCTCATGTCTCTGTAGTGTTTACACTCTCATGTCTCTGTAGTGTTTACACTCTCATGTCTCTGTAGTGTTTACACTCTCATGTCTCTGTAGTGTTTACTCTCTCATGTCTCTGTGTTTCTGTAGTGTTTACTCTCTCATGTCTCTGTGTTTCTGTAGTGTTTACTCTCTCATGTCTCTGTAGTGTTTACACTCTCATGTTTCTGTAGTGTTTACACTCTCATGTCTCTGTAGTGTTTACTCTCTCATGTCTCTGTGTTTCTGTAGTGTTTACTCTCTCATGTCTCTGTAGTGTTTACTCTCTCATGTCTCTGTGTTTCTGTAGTGTTTACTCTCTCATGTCTCTGTGTTTCTGTAGTGTTTACTCTCTCATGTCTCTGTAGTGTTTACTCTCTCATGTCTCTGTGTTTCTGTAGTGTTTACTCTCTCATGTCTCTGTATTTCTGTAGTGTTTACTCTCTCATGTCTCTGTAGTGTTTACACTCTCATGTTTCTGTAGTGTCTACTCTCTCATGTTTCTGTAGTGTTTACTCTCTCATGTCTCCGTGTTTCTGTAGTGTTTACTCTCTCATGTCTCTGTGTTTCTGTAGTGTTTACTGTCTCATGTCTGTGTTTCTGTAGTGTTTACTCTCTCATGTCTCTGTTTTTCTGTAGTGTTTACTCTCTCATGTCTCTGTGTTTCTGTAGTGTTTACTCTCTCATGTCTCTGTGTTTCTGTAGTGTCTACTCTCTCCTGTCTCTGTAGTGTTTACTCTCTCATGTCTCTGTTTTTCTGTAGTGTCTACTCTCTCATGTCTCTGTAGTGTTTACTCTCTCATGTCTCTGTGTTTCTGTAGTGTTTATTCTCTCATGTCTCTCATGTCTCTGTAGTGTTTACTCTCTCATGTCTCTGTGTTTCTGCAGTGTTTACTCTCTCATGTCTCTGTGTTTCTGTAGTGTTTACTCTCTCATGTCTCTGTAGTGTTTACTCTCTCATGTCTCTGTGTTTCTGTAGTGTCTACTCTCTCATGTCTCTGTAGTGTTTACTTTCTCCTGTCTCTGTGTTTCTGTAGTGTTTACTCTCTCATGTCTGTGTTTCTGTAGTGTCTACTCTCTCATGTCTCTGTGTCTCTGTAGTGTTTACTCTCTCATGTCTCTGTGCTTCTGTAGTGTTTACTCTCTCATGTCTCTCATGTCTCTGTAGTGTCTACTCTCTCATGTCTCTGTGTTTCTGTAGTGTTTACTCTCTCATGTCTCTGTAGTGTTTACTCTCTCATGTCTCTGTGTTTCTGTAGTGTTTACTCTCTCATGTCTCTGTGTTTCTGTAGTGTTTACTCTCTCATGTCTCTGTAGTGTTTACTCTCTCATGTCTCTGTGTTTCTGTAGTGTTTACTCTCTCATGTCTCTGTATTTCTGTAGTGTTTACTCTCTCATGTCTCTGTAGTGTTTACACTCTCATGTTTCTGTAGTGTCTACTCTCTCATGTTTCTGTAGTGTTTACTCTCTCATGTCTCCGTGTTTCTGTAGTGTTTACTCTCTCATGTCTCTGTGTTTCTGTAGTGTTTACTGTCTCATGTCTGTGTTTCTGTAGTGTTTACTCTCTCATGTCTCTGTTTTTCTGTAGTGTTTACTCTCTCATGTCTCTGTGTTTCTGTAGTGTTTACTCTCTCATGTCTCTGTGTTTCTGTAGTGTCTACTCTCTCCTGTCTCTGTAGTGTTTACTCTCTCATGTCTCTGTTTTTCTGTAGTGTCTACTCTCTCATGTCTCTGTAGTGTTTACACTCTCATGTTTCTGTAGTGTCTACTCTCTCATGTTTCTGTAGTGTTTACTCTCTCATGTCTCCGTGTTTCTGTAGTGTTTACTTTCTCCTGTCTCTGTGTTTCTGTAGTGTTTACTCTCTCATGTCTGTGTTTCTGTAGTGTCTACTCTCTCATGTCTCTGTGTCTCTGTAGTGTTTACTCTCTCATGTCTCTGTGCTTCTGTAGTGTTTACTCTCTCATGTCTCTCATGTCTCTGTAGTGTCTACTCTCTCATGTCTCTGTGTTTCTGTAGTGTTTACTCTCTCATGTCTCTCATGTCTCTGTAGTGTCTACTCTCTCATGTCTCTGTGTTTCTGTAGTGTTTACTCTCTCATGTCTCTGTGTTTCTGTAGTGTCTACTCTCTCATGTCTCTGTAGTGTTTACTCTCTCATGTCTCTGTGTTTCTGTAGTGTTTACTCTCTCATGTCTCTGTGTCTCTGTAGTGTCTAATCTCTCATGTCTCTGTAGTGTTTACTGTCTCATGTCTCTGTGTTTCTGTTGTGTTTACTCTCTCATGTCTCTGTGCTTCTGTAGTGTTTACTCTCTCATGTCTCTGTGTTTCTGTAGTGTTTACTCTCTCATGTCTCTGTGTTTCTGTAGTGTCTACTCTCTCATGTCTCTGTGTCTCTGTAGTGTCTACTCTCTCATGTCTCTGTAGTGTCTACTCTCTCATGTCTCTGTAGTGTCTACTCTCTCATGTCTCTGTAGTGTTTACTCTCTCATGTCTCTGTGTTTCTGTAGTGTTTACTTTCTCCTGTCTCTGTAGTGTTTACTCTCTCATGTCTCTGTGTTTCTGTAGTGTCTACTCTCTCCTGTCTCTGTAGTGTTTACTCTCTCATGTCTCTGTGTTTCTGTAGTGTTTACTCTCTCATGTCTCTGTAGTGTTTACTCTCTCATGTCTCTGTGTTTCTGTAGTGTTTACTCTCTCATGTCTCTGTAGTGTTTACTCTCTCATGTCTCTGTAGTGTCTACTCTCTCGTGTCTCTGTAGTGTTTACTCTCTCATGTCTCTGTAGTGTTTACTCTCTCATGTCTCTGTGTTTCTGTAGTGTCTACTCTCTCCTGTCTCTGTAGTTTACTCTCTCATGTCTCTCATGTCTCTGTAGTGTTTACTCTCTCATGTCTCTGTAGTGTTTACTCTCTCATGTCTCTGTGTTTCTATAGTGTTTACTCTCTCATGTCTCTGTGTCTCTGTAGTGTTTACTCTCTCATGTCTCTGGAGTGTTTACTCTCTCATGTCTCTGTAGTGTTTACTCTCTCATGTCTCTGTGTCTCTGTAGTGTTTACTCTCTCATGTCTCTGTAGTGTCTACTCTCTCATGTCTCTGTAGTGTTTACTCTCTCATGTCTCTGTGTTTCTGTAGTGTTTACTTTCTCCTGTCTCTGTAGTGTTTACTCTCTCATGTCTCTGTGTTTCTGTAGTGTCTACTCTCTCCTGTCTCTGTAGTGTTTACTCTCTCATGTCTCTCATGTCTCTGTAGTGTTTACTCTCTCATGTCTCTGTGTTTCTGTAGTGTTTACTCTCTCATGTCTCTGTAGTGTTTACTCTCTCATGTCTCTCTAGTGTTTACTCTCTCATGTCTCTGTGTCTCTGTAGTGTTTACTCTCTCATGTCTCTGTAGTGTCTACTCTCTCATGTCTCTGTAGTGTTTACTCTCTCATGTCTCTGTGTTTCTGTAGTGTTTACTTTCTCCTGTCTCTGTAGTGTTTACTCTCTCATGTCTCTGTGTTTCTGTAGTGTCTACTCTCTCATGTCTCTGTAGTGTCTACTCTCTCATGTCTCTGTAGTGTCTACTCTCTCCTGTCTCTGTAGTGTTTACTCTCTCATGTCTCTCATGTCTCTGTAGTGTTTACTCTCTCATGTCTCTGTGTTTCTGTAGTGTTTACTCTCTCATGTCTCTGTAGTGTTTACTCTCTCATGTCTCTGTAGTGTTTACTCTCTCATGTCTCTGTGTCTCTGTAGTGTTTACTCTCTCATGTCTCTGTAGTGTCTACTCTCTCATGTCTCTGTAGTGTTTACTCTCTCATGTCTCTGTGTTTCTGTAGTGTTTACTTTCTCCTGTCTCTGTAGTGTTTACTCTCTCATGTCTCTGTGTTTCTGTAGTGTCTACTCTCTCATGTCTCTGTGTTTCTGTAGTGTCTACTCTCTCATGTCTCTGTGTCTCTGTAGTGTCTACTCTCTCATGTCTCTGTAGTGTCTACTCTCTCATGTCTCTGTAGTGTCTACTCTCTCATGTCTCTGTAGTGTTTACTCTCTCATGTCTCTGTGTTTCTGTAGTGTTTACTTTCTCCTGTCTCTGTAGTGTTTACTCTCTCATGTCTCTGTGTTTCTGTAGTGTTTACTCTCTCATGTCTCTGTAGTGTTTACTCTCTCATGTCTCTGTGTTTCTGTAGTGTTTACTCTCTCATGTCTCTGTATTTCTGTAGTGTTTACTCTCTCATGTCTCTGTAGTGTTTACACTCATGTTTCTGTAGTGTCTACTCTCTCATGTTTCTGTAGTGTTTACTCTCTCATGTCTCCGTGTTTCTGTAGTGTTTACTCTCTCATGTCTCTGTGTTTCTGTAGTGTTTACTGTCTCATGTCTGTGTTTCTGTAGTGTTTACTCTCTCATGTCTCTGTTTTTCTGTAGTGTTTACTCTCTCATGTCTCTGTGTTTCTGTAGTGTTTACTCTCTCATGTCTCTGTGTTTCTGTAGTGTCTACTCTCTCCTGTCTCTGTAGTGTTTACTCTCTCATGTCTCTGTTTTTCTGTAGTGTCTACTCTCTCATGTCTCTGTAGTGTTTACTCTCTCATGTCTCTGTGTTTCTGTAGTGTTTATTCTCTCATGTCTCTCATGTCTCTGTAGTGTTTACTCTCTCATGTCTCTGTGTTTCTGCAGTGTTTACTCTCTCATGTCTCTGTGTTTCTGTAGTGTTTACTCTCTCATGTCTCTGTAGTGTTTACTCTCTCATGTCTCTGTGTTTCTGTAGTGTCTACTCTCTCATGTCTCTGTAGTGTTTACTTTCTCCTGTCTCTGTGTTTCTGTAGTGTTTACTCTCTCATGTCTGTGTTTCTGTAGTGTCTACTCTCTCATGTCTCTGTGTCTCTGTAGTGTTTACTCTCTCATGTCTCTGTGCTTCTGTAGTGTTTACTCTCTCATGTCTCTCATGTCTCTGTAGTGTCTACTCTCTCATGTCTCTGTGTTTCTGTAGTGTTTACTCTCTCATGTCTCTGTAGTGTTTACTCTCTCATGTCTCTGTGTTTCTGTAGTGTTTACTCTCTCATGTCTCTGTGTTTCTGTAGTGTTTACTCTCTCATGTCTCTGTAGTGTTTACTCTCTCATGTCTCTGTGTTTCTGTAGTGTTTACTCTCTCATGTCTCTGTATTTCTGTAGTGTTTACTCTCTCATGTCTCTGTAGTGTTTACACTCTCATGTTTCTGTAGTGTCTACTCTCTCATGTTTCTGTAGTGTTTACTCTCTCATGTCTCCGTGTTTCTGTAGTGTTTACTCTCTCATGTCTCTGTGTTTCTGTAGTGTTTACTGTCTCATGTCTGTGTTTCTGTAGTGTTTACTCTCTCATGTCTCTGTTTTTCTGTAGTGTTTACTCTCTCATGTCTCTGTGTTTCTGTAGTGTTTACTCTCTCATGTCTCTGTGTTTCTGTAGTGTCTACTCTCTCCTGTCTCTGTAGTGTTTACTCTCTCATGTCTCTGTTTTTCTGTAGTGTCTACTCTCTCATGTCTCTGTAGTGTTTACTCTCTCATGTCTCTGTGTTTCTGTAGTGTTTATTCTCTCATGTCTCTCATGTCTCTGTAGTGTTTACTCTCTCATGTCTCTGTGTTTCTGCAGTGTTTACTCTCTCATGTCTCTGTGTTTCTGTAGTGTTTACTCTCTCATGTCTCTGTAGTGTTTACTCTCTCATGTCTCTGTGTTTCTGTAGTGTCTACTCTCTCATGTCTCTGTAGTGTTTACTTTCTCCTGTCTCTGTGTTTCTGTAGTGTTTACTCTCTCATGTCTGTGTTTCTGTAGTGTCTACTCTCTCATGTCTCTGTGTCTCTGTAGTGTTTACTCTCTCATGTCTCTGTGCTTCTGTAGTGTTTACTCTCTCATGTCTCTCATGTCTCTGTAGTGTCTACTCTCTCATGTCTCTGTGTTTCTGTAGTGTTTACTCTCTCATGTCTCTCATGTCTCTGTAGTGTCTACTCTCTCATGTCTCTGTGTTTCTGTAGTGTTTACTCTCTCATGTCTCTGTGTTTCTGTAGTGTCTACTCTCTCATGTCTCTGTAGTGTTTACTCTCTCATGTCTCTGTGTTTCTGTAGTGTTTACTCTCTCATGTCTCTGTGTCTCTGTAGTGTCTAATCTCTCATGTCTCTGTAGTGTTTACTGTCTCATGTCTCTGTGTTTCTGTTGTGTTTACTCTCTCATGTCTCTGTGCTTCTGTAGTGTTTACTCTCTCATGTCTCTGTGTTTCTGTAGTGTTTACTCTCTCATGTCTCTGTGTTTCTGTAGTGTCTACTCTCTCATGTCTCTGTGTCTCTGTAGTGTCTACTCTCTCATGTCTCTGTAGTGTCTACTCTCTCATGTCTCTGTAGTGTCTACTCTCTCATGTCTCTGTAGTGTTTACTCTCTCATGTCTCTGTGTTTCTGTAGTGTTTACTTTCTCCTGTCTCTGTAGTGTTTACTCTCTCATGTCTCTGTGTTTCTGTAGTGTCTACTCTCTCCTGTCTCTGTAGTGTTTACTCTCTCATGTCTCTGTGTTTCTGTAGTGTTTACTCTCTCATGTCTCTGTAGTGTTTACTCTCTCATGTCTCTGTGTTTCTGTAGTGTTTACTCTCTCATGTCTCTGTAGTGTTTACTCTCTCATGTCTCTGTAGTGTCTACTCTCTCGTGTCTCTGTAGTGTTTACTCTCTCATGTCTCTGTAGTGTTTACTCTCTCATGTCTCTGTGTTTCTGTAGTGTCTACTCTCTCCTGTCTCTGTAGTTTACTCTCTCATGTCTCTCATGTCTCTGTAGTGTTTACTCTCTCATGTCTCTGTAGTGTTTACTCTCTCATGTCTCTGTGTTTCTATAGTGTTTACTCTCTCATGTCTCTGTGTCTCTGTAGTGTTTACTCTCTCATGTCTCTGGAGTGTTTACTCTCTCATGTCTCTGTAGTGTTTACTCTCTCATGTCTCTGTGTCTCTGTAGTGTTTACTCTCTCATGTCTCTGTAGTGTCTACTCTCTCATGTCTCTGTAGTGTTTACTCTCTCATGTCTCTGTGTTTCTGTAGTGTTTACTTTCTCCTGTCTCTGTAGTGTTTACTCTCTCATGTCTCTGTGTTTCTGTAGTGTCTACTCTCTCCTGTCTCTGTAGTGTTTACTCTCTCATGTCTCTGTAGTGTTTACTCTCTCATGTCTCTGTAGTGTTTACTCTCTCATGTCTCTGTGTCTCTGTAGTGTTTACTCTCTCATGTCTCTGTAGTGTCTACTCTCTCATGTCTCTGTAGTGTTTACTCTCTCATGTCTCTGTGTTTCTGTAGTGTTTACTTTCTCCTGTCTCTGTAGTGTTTACTCTCTCATGTCTCTGTGTTTCTGTAGTGTCTACTCTCTCATGTCTCTGTGTTTCTGTAGTGTCTACTCTCTCATGTCTCTGTGTCTCTGTAGTGTCTACTCTCTCATGTCTCTGTAGTGTCTACTCTCTCATGTCTCTGTAGTGTCTACTCTCTCATGTCTCTGTAGTGTTTACTCTCTCATGTCTCTGTGTTTCTGTAGTGTTTACTTTCTCCTGTCTCTGTAGTGTTTACTCTCTCATGTCTCTGTGTTTCTGTAGTGTCTACTCTCTCCTGTCTCTGTAGTGTTTACTCTCTCATGTCTCTGTGTTTCTGTAGTGTCTACTCTCTCCTGTCTCTGTAGTGTTTACTCTCTCATGTCTCTCATCTCTCTGTAGTGTTTACTCTCTCATGTCTCTGTAGTGTTTACTCTCTCATGTCTCTGTGTTTCTGTAGTGTTTACTCTCTCATGTCTCTGTAGTGTTTACTCTCTCATGTCTCTGTAGTGTCTACTCTCTCATGTCTCTGTAGTGTTTACTCTCTCATGTCTCTGTAGTGTTTACTCTCTCATGTCTCTGTGTTTCTGTAGTGTCTACTCTCTCCTGTCTCTGTAGTTTACTCTCTCATGTCTCTCATGACTCTGTAGTGTTTACTCTCTCATGTCTCTGTAGTGTTTACTCTCTCATGTCTCTGTGTTTCTATAGTGTTTACTCTCTCATGTCTCTGTGTCTCTGTAGTGTTTACTCTCTCATGTCTCTGTAGTGTTTACTCTCTCATGTCTCTGTAGTGTTTACTCTCTCATGTCTCTGTGTCTCTGTATTGTTTACTCTCTCATGTCTCTGTAGTGTCTACTCTCTCATGTCTCTGTAGTGTTTACTCTCTCATGTCTCTGTGTTTCTGTAGTGTTTACTTTCTCCTGTCTCTGTAGTGTTTACTCTCTCATGTCTCTGTGTTTCTGTAGTGTCTACTCTCTCCTGTCTCTGTAGTGTTTACTCTCTCATGTCTCTCATGTCTCTGTAGTGTTTACTCTCTCATGTCTCTGTGTTTCTGTAGTGTTTACTCTCTCATGTCTCTGTAGTGTTTACTCTCTCATGTCTCTCTAGTGTTTACTCTCTCATGTCTCTGTGTCTCTGTAGTGTTTACTCTCTCATGTCTCTGTAGTGTCTACTCTCTCATGTCTCTGTAGTGTTTACTCTCTCATGTCTCTGTGTTTCTGTAGTGTTTACTTTCTCCTGTCTCTGTAGTGTTTACTCTCTCATGTCTCTGTGTTTCTGTAGTGTCTACTCTCTCATGTCTCTGTAGTGTCTACTCTCTCATGTCTCTGTAGTGTCTACTCTCTCCTGTCTCTGTAGTGTTTACTCTCTCATGTCTCTCATGTCTCTGTAGTGTTTACTCTCTCATGTCTCTGTGTTTCTGTAGTGTTTACTCTCTCATGTCTCTGTAGTGTTTACTCTCTCATGTCTCTGTAGTGTTTACTCTCTCATGTCTCTGTGTCTCTGTAGTGTTTACTCTCTCATGTCTCTGTAGTGTCTACTCTCTCATGTCTCTGTAGTGTTTACTCTCTCATGTCTCTGTGTTTCTGTAGTGTTTACTTTCTCCTGTCTCTGTAGTGTTTACTCTCTCATGTCTCTGTGTTTCTGTAGTGTCTACTCTCTCATGTCTCTGTGTTTCTGTAGTGTCTACTCTCTCATGTCTCTGTGTCTCTGTAGTGTCTACTCTCTCATGTCTCTGTAGTGTCTACTCTCTCATGTCTCTGTAGTGTCTACTCTCTCATGTCTCTGTAGTGTTTACTCTCTCATGTCTCTGTGTTTCTGTAGTGTTTACTTTCTCCTGTCTCTGTAGTGTTTACTCTCTCATGTCTCTGTGTTTCTGTAGTGTCTACTCTCTCCTGTCTCTGTAGTGTTTACTCTCTCATGTCTCTGTGTTTCTGTAGTGTCTACTCTCTCCTGTCTCTGTAGTGTTTACTCTCTCATGTCTCTCATCTCTCTGTAGTGTTTACTCTCTCATGTCTCTGTAGTGTTTACTCTCTCATGTCTCTGTGTTTCTGTAGTGTTTACTCTCTCATGTCTCTGTAGTGTTTACTCTCTCATGTCTCTGTAGTGTCTACTCTCTCATGTCTCTGTAGTGTTTACTCTCTCATGTCTCTGTAGTGTTTACTCTCTCATGTCTCTGTGTTTCTGTAGTGTCTACTCTCTCCTGTCTCTGTAGTTTACTCTCTCATGTCTCTCATGTCTCTGTAGTGTTTACTCTCTCATGTCTCTGTAGTGTTTACTCTCTCATGTCTCTGTGTTTCTATAGTGTTTACTCTCTCATGTCTCTGTGTCTCTGTAGTGTTTACTCTCTCATGTCTCTGTAGTGTCTACTCTCTCATGTCTCTGTAGTGTTTACTCTCTCATGTCTCTGTGTTTCTGTAGTGTTTACTTTCTACTGTCTCTGTAGTGTTTACTCTCTCATGTCTCTGTGTTTCTGTAGTGTCTACTCTCTCATGTCTCTGTGTTTCTGTAGTGTCTACTCTCTCATGTCTCTGTGTCTCTGTAGTGTCTACTCTCTCATGTCTCTGTAGTGTCTACTCTCTCATGTCTCTGTAGTGTCTACTCTCTCATGTCTCTGTAGTGTTTACTCTCTCATGTCTCTGTGTTTCTGTAGTGTTTACTTTCTCCTGTCTCTGTAGTGTTTACTCTCTCATGTCTCTGTGTTTCTGTAGTGTCTACTCTCTCCTGTCTCTGTAGTGTTTACTCTCTCATGTCTCTGTGTTTCTGTAGTGTCTACTCTCTCCTGTCTCTGTAGTGTTTACTCTCTCATGTCTCTCATCTCTCTGTAGTGTTTACTCTCTCATGTCTCTGTAGTGTTTACTCTCTCATGTCTCTGTGTTTCTGTAGTGTTTACTCTCTCATGTCTCTGTAGTGTTTACTCTCTCATGTCTCTGTAGTGTCTACTCTCTCATGTCTCTGTAGTGTTTACTCTCTCATGTCTCTGTAGTGTTTACTCTCTCATGTCTCTGTGTTTCTGTAGTGTCTACTCTCTCCTGTCTCTGTAGTTTACTCTCTCATGTCTCTCATGTCTCTGTAGTGTTTACTCTCTCATGTCTCTGTAGTGTTTACTCTCTCATGTCTCTGTGTTTCTATAGTGTTTACTCTCTCATGTCTCTGTGTCTCTGTAGTGTTTACTCTCTCATGTCTCTGTAGTGTTTACTCTCTCATGTCTCTGTAGTGTTTACTCTCTCATGTCTCTGTGTCTCTGTATTGTTTACTCTCTCATGTCTCTGTAGTGTCTACTCTCTCATGTCTCTGTAGTGTTTACTCTCTCATGTCTCTGTGTTTCTGTAGTGTTTACTTTCTCCTGTCTCTGTAGTGTTTACTCTCTCATGTCTCTGTGTTTCTGTAGTGTCTACTCTCTCCTGTCTCTGTAGTGTTTACTCTCTCATGTCTCTCATGTCTCTGTAGTGTTTACTCTCTCATGTCTCTGTGTTTCTGTAGTGTTTACTCTCTCATGTCTCTGTAGTGTTTACTCTCTCATGTCTCTCTAGTGTTTACTCTCTCATGTCTCTGTGTCTCTGTAGTGTTTACTCTCTCATGTCTCTGTAGTGTCTACTCTCTCATGTCTCTGTAGTATTTACTCTCTCATGTCTCTGTGTTTCTGTAGTTTTTACTTTCTCCTGTCTCTGTAGTGTTTACTCTCTCATGTCTCTGTGTTTCTGTAGTGTCTACTCTCTCATGTCTCTGTGTTTCTGTAGTGTCTACTCTCTCATGTCTCTGTAGTGTTTACTCTCTCATGTCTCTGTGTTTCTGTAGTGTCTACTCTCTCCTGTCTCTGTAGTGTTTACTCTCTCATGTCTCTGTGTTTCTGTAGTGTCTACTCTCTCCTGTCTCTGTAGTGTTTACTCTCTCATGTCTCTCATCTCTCTGTAGTGTTTACTCTCTCATGTCTCTGTAGTGTTTACTCTCTCATGTCTCTGTGTTTCTGTAGTGTTTACTCTCTCATGTCTCTGTAGTGTTTACTCTCTCATGTCTCTGTAGTGTCTACTCTCTCATGTCTCTGTAGTGTTTACTCTCTCATGTCTCTGTAGTGTTTACTCTCTCATGTCTCTGTGTTTCTGTAGTGTCTACTCTCTCCTGTCTCTGTAGTTTACTCTCTCATGTCTCTCATGTCTATGTAGTGTTTACTCTCTCATGTCTCTGTAGTGTTTACTCTCTCATGTCTCTGTGTTTCTATAGTGTTTACTCTCTCATGTCTCTGTGTCTCTGTAGTGTTTACTCTCTCATGTCTCTGTAGTGTTTACTCTCTCATGTCTCTGTAGTGTTTACGCTCTCATGTCTCTGTGTCTCTGTAGTGTTTACTCTCTCATGTCTCTGTAGTGTCTACTCTCTCATGTCTCTGTAGTGTTTACTCTCTCATGTCTCTGTGTTTCTGTAGTGTTTACTTTCTCCTGTCTTTGTAGTGTTTACTCTCTCATGTGCCTGTGTTTCTGTAGTGTCTACTCTCTCCTGTCTCTGTAGTGTTTACTCTCTCATGTCTCTCATGTCTCTGTAGTGTTTACTCTCTCATGTCTCTGTGTTTCTGTAGTGTTTACTCTCTCATGTCTCTGTAGTGTTTACTCTCTCATGTCTCTGTAGTGTTTACTCTCTCATGTCTCTGTGTCTCTGTAGTGTTTACTCTCTCATGTCTCTGTAGTGTCTACTCTCTCATGTCTCTGTAGTATTTACTCTCTCATGTCTCTGTGTTTCTGTAGTGTTTACTTTCTCCTGTCTCTGTAGTGTTTACTCTCTCATGTCTCTGTGTTTCTGTAGTGTCTACTCTCTCATGTCTCTGTGTTTCTGTAGTGTCTACTCTCTCATGTCTCTGTGTTTCTGTAGTGTTTACTCTCTCATGTCTCTGTGTCTCTGTAGTGTCTACTCTCTCATGTCTCTGTAGTGTCTACTCTCTCATGTCTCTGTAGTGTCTACTCTCTCATGTCTCTGTAGTGTTTACTCTCTCATGTCTCTGTGTTTCTGTAGTGTTTACTCTCTCATGTCTCTCATCTCTCTGTAGTGTTTACTCTCTCATGTCTCTGTGTTTCTGTAGTGTTTACTCTCTCATGTCTCTGTAGTGTTTACTCTCTCATGTCTCTGTGTTTCTGTAGTGTTTACTCTCTCATGTCTCTGTAGCGTTTACTCTCTCATGTCTCTGTAGTGTCTACTCTCTCATGTCTCTGTAGTGTTTACTCTCTCATGTCTCTCATGTCTCTGTAGTGTCTACTCTCTCATGTCTCTGTAGTGTTTACTCTCTCATGTCTCTGTAGTGTTTACTCTCTCATGTCTCTGTGTTTCTGTAGTGTCTACTCTCTCCTGTCTCTGTAGTGTTTACTCTCTCATGTCTCTCATGTCTCTGTAGTGTTTACTCTCTCATGTCTCTGTAGTGTTTACTCTCTCATGTCTCTGTGTTTCTATAGTGTTTACTCTCTCATGTCTCTGTGTCTCTGTAGTGTTTACTCTCTCATGTCTCTGTAGTGTTTACTCTCTCATGTCTCTGTAGTGTTTACTCTCTCATGTCTCTGTGTCTCTGTAGTGTTTACTCTCTCATGTCTCTTTAGTGTCTACTCTCTCATGTCTCTGTAGTGTTTACTCTCTCATGTCTCTGTGTTTCTGTAGTGTTTACTTTCTCCTGTCTCTGTAATGTTTACTCTCTCATGTCTCTGTGTTTCTGTAGTGTCTACTCTCTCCTGTCTCTGTAGTGTTTACTCTCTCATGTCTCTCATGTCTCTGTAGTGTTTACTCTCTCATGTCTCTGTGTTTCTGTAGTGTTTACTCTCTCATGTCTCTGTAGTGTTTACTCTCTCATGTCTCTGTAGTGTTTACTCTCTCATGTCTCTGTGTCTCTGTAGTGTTTACTCTCTCATGTCTCTGTAGTGTCTACTCTTTCATGTCTCTGTAGTGTTTACTCTCTCATGTCTCTGTGTTTCTGTAGTGTTTACTTTCTCCTGTCTCTGTAGTGTTTACTCTCTCATGTCTCTGTGTTTCTGTATTGTCTACTCTCTCCTGTCTCTGTAGTGTTTACTCTCTCATGTCTCTCATGTCTCTGTAGTGTTTACTCTCTCGTGTCTCTGTGTTTCTGTAGTGTTTACTCACTCATGTCTCTGTAGTGTTTACTCTCTCATGTCTCTGTAGTGTTTACTCTCTCATGTTTCTGTAGTGTTTACTCTCTCATGTCTCTGTGTTTCTGTAGTGTTTACTCTCTCATGTCTCTCATCTCTCTGTAGTGTTTACTCTCTCATGTCTCTGTGTTTCTGTAGTGTTTACTCTCTCATGTCTCTGTAGTGTTTACTCTCTCATGTCTCTGTGTTTCTGTAGTGTTTACTCTCTCATGTCTCTGTAGCGTTTACTCTCTCATGTCTCTGTAGTGTCTACTCTCTCATGTCTCTGTAGTGTTTACTCTCTCATGTCTCTCATGTCTCTGTAGTGTCTACTCTCTCATGTCTCTGTAGTGTTTACTCTCTCATGTCTCTGTAGTGTTTACTCTCTCATGTCTCTGTGTTTCTGTAGTGTCTACTCTCTCCTGTCTCTGTAGTGTTTACTCTCTCATGTCTCTCATGTCTCTGTAGTGTTTACTCTCTCATGTCTCTGTAGTGTTTACTCTCTCATGTCTCTGTGTTTCTATAGTGTTTACTCTCTCATGTCTCTGTCTCTGTAGTGTTTACTCTCTCATGTCTCTGTAGTGTTTACTCTCTCATGTCTCTGTAGTGTTTACTCTCTCATGTCTCTGTGTCTCTGTAGTGTTTACTCTCTCATGTCTCTGTAGTGTCTACTCTCTCATGTCTCTGTAGTGTTTACTCTCTCATGTCTCTGTGTTTCTGTAGTGTTTACTTTCTCCTGTCTCTGTAGTGTTTACTCTCTCATGTCTCTGTGTTTCTGTAGTGTCTACTCTCTCCTGTCTCTGTAGTGTTTACTCTCTCATGTCTCTCATGTCTCTGTAGTGTTTACTCTCTCATGTCTCTGTGTTTCTGTAGTGTTTACTCTCTCATGTCTCTGTAGTGTTTACTCTCTCATGTCTCTGTAGTGTTTACTCTCTCATGTCTCTGTGTCTCTGTAGTGTTTACTCTCTCATGTCTCTGTAGTGTCTACTCTTTCATGTCTCTGTAGTGTTTACTCTCTCATGTCTCTGTGTTTCTGTAGTGTTTACTTTCTCCTGTCTCTGTAGTGTTTACTCTCTCATGTCTCTGTGTTTCTGTATTGTCTACTCTCTCCTGTCTCTGTAGTGTTTACTCTCTCATGTCTCTCATGTCTCTGTAGTGTTTACTCTCTCGTGTCTCTGTGTTTCTGTAGTGTTTACTCACTCATGTCTCTGTAGTGTTTACTCTCTCATGTCTCTGTAGTGTTTACTCTCTCATGTTTCTGTAGTGTTTACTCTCTCATGTCTCTGTGTTTCTGTAGTGTTTACTCTCTCATGTCTCTCATGTCTCTGTAGTGTCTACTCTCTCATGTCTCTGTAGTGTCTACTCTCTCATGTCTCTGTAGTGTTTACTCTCTCATGTCTCTGTGTTTCTGTAGTGTTTACTTTCTCCTGTCTCTGTAGTGTTTACTCTCTCATGTCTCTGTGTTTCTGTAGTGTCTACTCTCTCCTGTCTCTGTAGTGTTTACTCTCTCATGTCTCTCATGTCTCTGTAGTGTTTACTCTCTCATGTCTCTGTGTTTCTGTAGTGATTACTCTCTCATGTCTCTGTAGTGTTTACTCTCTCATGTCTCTCTAGTGTTTACTCTCTCATGTCTCTGTGTCTCTGTAGTGTTTACTCTCTCATGTCTCTGTAGTGTCTACTCTCTCATGTCTCTGTAGTATTTACTCTCTCATGTCTCTGTGTTTCTGTAGTGTTTACTTTCTCCTGTCTCTGTAGTGTTTACTCTCTCATGTCTCTGTGGTTCTGTAGTGTCTACTCTCTCATGTCTCTGTGTTTCTGTAGTGTCTACTCTCTCATGTCTCTGTAGTGTTTACTCTCTCATGTCTCTGTGTTTCTGTAGTGTCTACTCTCTCCTGTCTCTGTAGTGTTTACTCTCTCATGTCTCTGTGTTTCTGTAGTGTCTACTCTCTCCTGTCTCTGTAGTGTTTACTCTCTCATGTCTCTCATCTCTCTGTAGTGTTTACTCTCTCATGTCTCTGTAGTGTTTACTCTCTCATGTCTCTGTGTTTCTGTAGTGTTTACTCTCTCATGTCTCTGTAGTGTTTACTCTCTCATGTCTCTGTAGTGTCTACTCTCTCATGTCTCTGTAGTGTTTACTCTCTCATGTCTCTCATGTCTCTGTAGTGTTTACTCTCTCATGTCTCTGTAGTGTTTACTCTCTCATGTCTCTGTGTTTCTATAGTGTTTACTCTCTCATGTCTCTGTGTCTCTGTAGTGTTTACTCTCTCATGTCTCTCATGTCTCTGTAGTGTTTACTCTCTCATGTCTCTGTGTTTCTGTAGTGTTTACTCTCTCATGTCTCTGTAGTGTTTACTCTCTCATGTCTCTCTAGTGTTTACTCTCTCATGTCTCTGTGTCTCTGTAGTGTTTACTCTCTCATGTCTCTGTAGTGTCTACTCTCTCATGTCTCTGTAGTATTTACTCTCTCATGTCTCTGTGTTTCTGTAGTGTTTACTTTCTCCTGTCTCTGTAGTGTTTACTCTCTCATGTCTCTGTGTTTCTGTAGTGTCTACTCTCTCATGTCTCTGTGTTTCTGTAGTGTCTACTCTCTCATGTCTCTGTAGTGTTTACTCTCTCATGTCTCTGTGTTTCTGTAGTGTCTACTCTCTCCTGTCTCTGTAGTGTTTACTCTCTCATGTCTCTGTGTTTCTGTAGTGTCTACTCTCTCCTGTCTCTGTAGTGTTTACTCTCTCATGTCTCTCATCTCTCTTTAGTGTTTACTCTCTCATGTCTCTGTAGTGTTTACTCTCTCATGTCTCTGTGTTTCTGTAGTGTTTACTCTCTCATGTCTCTGTAGTGTTTACTCTCTCATGTCTATGTAGTGTCTACTCTCTCATGTCTCTGTAGTGTTTACTCTCTCATGTCTCTGTAGTGTTTACTCTCTCATGTCTCTGTGTTTCTGTAGTGTCTACTCTCTCCTGTCTCTGTAGTTTACTCTCTCATGTCTCTCATGTCTCTGTAGTGTTTACTCTCTCATGTCTCTGTAGTGTTTACTCTCTCATGTCTCTGTGTTTCTATAGTGTTTACTCTCTCATGTCTCTGTGTCTCTGTAGTGTTTACTCTCTCATGTCTCTGTAGTGTTTACTCTCTCATGTCTCTGTAGTGTTTACTCTCTCATGTCTCTGTGTCTCTGTAGTGTTTACTCTCTCATGTCTCTGTAGTGTCTACTCTCTCATGTCTCTGTAGTGTTTACTCTCTCATGTCTCTGTGTTTCTGTAGTGTTTACTTTCTCCTGTCTTTGTAGTGTTTACTCTCTCATGTGCCTGTGTTTCTGTAGTGTCTATTCTCTCCTGTCTCTGTAGTGTTTACTCTCTCATGTCTCTCATGTCTCTGTAGTGTTTACTCTCTCATGTCTCTGTGTTTCTGTAGTGTTTACTCTCTCATGTCTCTGTAGTGTTTACTCTCTCATGTCTCTGTAGTGTTTACTCTCTCATGTCTCTGTGTCTCTGTAGTGTTTACTCTCTCATGTCTCTGTAGTGTCTACTCTCTCATGTCTCTGTAGTATTTACTCTCTCATGTCTCTGTGTTTCTGTAGTGTTTACTTTCTCCTGTCTCTGTAGTGTTTACTCTCTCATGTCTCTGTGTTTCTGTAGTGTCTACTCTCTCATGTCTCTGTGTTTCTGTAGTGTCTACTCTCTCATGTCTCTGTGTTTCTGTAGTGTTTACTCTCTCATGTCTCTGTGTCTCTGTAGTGTCTACTCTCTCATGTCTCTGTAGTGTCTACTCTCTCATGTCTCTGTAGTGTCTACTCTCTCATGTCTCTGTAGTGTTTACTCTCTCATGTCTCTGTGTTTCTGTAGTGTTTACTCTCTCATGTCTCTCATCTCTCTGTAGTGTTTACTCTCTCATGTCTCTGTGTTTCTGTAGTGTTTACTCTCTCATGTCTCTGTAGTGTTTACTCTCTCATGTCTCTGTGTTTCTGTACTGTTTACTCTCTCATGTCTCTGTAGTGTTTACTCTCTCATGTCTCTGTAGTGTCTACTCTCTCATGTCTCTGTAGTGTTTACTCTCTCATGTCTCTCATGTCTCTGTAGTGTCTACTCTCTCATGTCTCTGTAGTGTTTACTCTCTCATGTCTCTCATGTCTCTGTAGTGTCTACTCTCTCATGTCTCTGTAGTGTTTACTCTCTCATGTCTCTGTGTTTCTGTAGTGTCTACTCTCTCCTGTCTCTGTAGTGTTTACTCTCTCATGTCTCTCATGTCTCTGTAGTGTTTACTCTCTCATGTCTCTGTGTTTCTATAGTGTTTACTCTCTCATGTCTCTGTGTCTCTGTAGTGTTTACTCTCTCATGTCTCTGTAGTGTTTACTCTCTCATGTCTCTGTAGTGTTTACTCTCTCATGTCTCTGTGTCTCTGTAGTGTTTACTCTCTCATGTCTCTGTAGTGTCTACTCTCTCATGTCTCTGTGTTTCTGTAGTGTTTACTTTCTCCTGTCTCTGTAGTGTTTACTCTCTCATGTCTCTGTGTTTCTGTAGTGTCTACTCTCTCCTGTCTCTGTAGTGTTTACTCTCTCATGTCTCTCATGTCTCTGTAGTGTTTACTCTCTCATGTCTCTGTGTTTCTGTAGTGTTTACTCTCTCATGTCTCTGTAGTGTTTACTCTCTCATGTCTCTGTAGTGTTTACTCTCTCATGTCTCTGTGTCTCTGTAGTGTTTACTCTCTCATGTCTCTGTAGTGTCTACTATTTCATGTCTCTGTTGTGTTTACTCTCTCATGTCTCTGTGTTTCTGTAGTGTTTACTTTCTCCTGTCTCTGTAGTGTTTACTCTCTCATGTCTCTGTGTTTCTGTATTGTCTACTCTCTCCTGTCTCTGTAGTGTTTACTCTCTCATGTCTCTCATGTCTCTGTAGTGTTTACTCTCTCGTGTCTCTGTGTTTCTGTAGTGTTTACTCTCTCATGTCTCTGTAGTGTTTACTCTCTCATGTCTCTGTAGTGTTTACTCTCTCATGTTTCTGTAGTGTTTACTCTCTCATGTCTCTGTGTTTCTGTAGTGTTTACTCTCTCATGTCTCTCATGTCTCTGTAGTGTCTACTCTCTCATGTCTCTGTAGTGTCTACTCTCTCATGTCTCTGTAGTGTTTACTCTCTCATGTCTCTGTGTTTCTGTAGTGTTTACTCTCTCCTGTCTCTTTAGTGTTTACTCTCTCATGTCTCTTTGTCTCTGTAGTGTTTACTCTCTCATGTCTCTGTGTCTCTGTAGTGTTTACTCTCTCATGTCTCTGTGTCTCTGTAGTGTTTACTCTCTCATGTCTCTGTAGTGTCTACTCTCTCATGTCTCTGTAGTATTTACTCTCTCATGTCTCTGTGTTTCTGTAGTGTTTACTCTCTCATGTCTCTGTAGTGTTTACTCTCTCATGTCTCTGTAGTGTCTACTCTCTCATGTCTCTGTAGTGTTTACTCTCTCATGTCTCTCATGTCTCTGTAGTGTTTACTCTCTCATGTCTCTGTAGTGTTTACTCTCTCATGTCTCTGTGTTTCTATAGTGTTTACTCTCTCATGTCTCTGTGTCTCTGTAGTGTTTACTCTCTCATGTCTCTCATGTCTCTGTAGTGTTTACTCTCTCATGTCTCTGTGTCTCTGTAGTGTTTACTCTCTCATGTCTCTGTAGTGTCTACTCTCTCATGTCTCTGTGTTTCTGTAGTGTTTACTTTCTCCTGTCTCTGTAGTGTTTACTCTCTCATGTCTCTGTGTTTCTGTAGTGTCTACTCTCTCCTGTCTCTGTAGTGTTTACTCTCTCATGTCTCTCATGTCTCTGTAGTGTTTACTCTCTCATGTCTCTGTGTTTCTGTAGTGTTTACTCTCTCATGTCTCTGTAGTGTTTACTCTCTCATGTCTCTGTAGTGTTTACTCTCTCATGTCTCTGTGTCTCTGTAGTGTTTACTCTCTCATGTCTCTGTAGTGTCTACTATTTCATGTCTCTGTTGTGTTTACTCTCTCATGTCTCTGTGTTTCTGTAGTGTTTACTTTCTCCTGTCTCTGTAGTGTTTACTCTCTCATGTCTCTGTGTTTCTGTATTGTCTACTCTCTCCTGTCTCTGTAGTGTTTACTCTCTCATGTCTCTCATGTCTCTGTAGTGTTTACTCTCTCGTGTCTCTGTGTTTCTGTAGTGTTTACTCTCTCATGTCTCTGTAGTGTTTACTCTCTCATGTCTCTGTAGTGTTTACTCTCTCATGTTTCTGTAGTGTTTACTCTCTCATGTCTCTGTGTTTCTGTAGTGTTTACTCTCTCATGTCTCTCATGTCTCTGTAGTGTCTACTCTCTCATGTCTCTGTAGTGTCTACTCTCTCATGTCTCTGTAGTGTTTACTCTCTCATGTCTCTGTGTTTCTGTAGTGTTTACTCTCTCCTGTCTCTTTAGTGTTTACTCTCTCATGTCTCTTTGTCTCTGTAGTGTTTACTCTCTCATGTCTCTGTGTCTCTGTAGTGTTTACTCTCTCATGTCTCTGTGTCTCTGTAGTGTTTACTCTCTCATGTCTCTGTAGTGTCTACTCTCTCATGTCTCTGTGTCTCTGTAGTGTTTACTCTCTCATGTCTCTCATGTCTCTGTAGTGTTTACTCTCTCATGTCTCTGTGTTTCTGTAGTGTTTACTCTCTCATGTCTCTGTAGTGTTTACTCTCTCATGTCTCTCTAGTGTTTACTCTCTCATGTCTCTGTGTTTCTGTAGTGTTTACTCTCTCATGTCTCTCATGTCTCTGTAGTGTTTACTCTCTCATGTCTCTGTAGTGTTTACTCTCTCATGTCTCTGTGTTTCTGTATTGTTTACTCTCTCATGTCTCTCATGTCTCTGTAGTGTCTACTCTCTCATGTCTCTGTATTGTTTACTCTCTCATGTCTCTGTAGTGTCTACTCTCTCATGTCTCTGTAGTGTTTACTCTCTCATGTCTCTGTGTTTCTGTAGTGTTTACTCTCTCCTGTCTCTGTAGTGTTTACTCTCTCATGTCTCTGTGTCTCTGTAGTGTTTACTCTCTCATGTCTCTGTGTCTCTGTAGTGTTTACTCTCTCATGTCTCTGTGTTTCTGTAGTGTTTACTCTCTCCTGTCTCTGTAGTGTCTACTCTCTCATGTCTCTGTGTTTCTCTCTGACAGAAAATGCTGGACTACCTGAAAGACAAGAAGGATGTTGGCTTCTTCCAGAGTGTGGCTGGTCTGATGCAGTCATGCAGGTACTGGTGTACCCTCCTCAACGTCTCGTCGCTCGCCTGCCCCATTCGGTGGAGTTTACCCAGTGTAAATATGTCATTAACCTCTCTGTCTCTCTGTTCCAGTGTTCTAGACCTGAATGCGTTTGAACGCCAGAATAAAGCAGAGGGCCTGGGCATGGTGACAGAGGAGGGATCAGGTACATATTAACTACTGACAGGTAGTAAGACTATGTTACTGTTATTGAAGGTAATATCCTACTGTCTCTGCACAACACATGGTGAATATGGGAGAGTTCATCGCCATAATGTCTTCACAATATATTCACTATTAAAGAGGGAAAGAATGATATCATATAAGAACACATATGGACATAATAGAAGATTAAGCATATACATATTATATATAAGATATTTAAGTTACATATTTAAGATATGTTACAATATATACCTCGTTGTAGTCGTGCCTCGTAAGAATGCCTTGTCAAAATTCATCCTAGTTTTCTTCCTTTGTCCTTTTCGTTTCGTCATCACATTGACTGAACAGGAGTTATGATGGATTTGTGACATGACTCTGAAAATACAACGTCTCCTGTATCTGTGTCGTCTGTCTACGTGGAATTATCACTTTTCATGTCCTGGTGTACACGTCACATGTCTTTGTTCTCTTTAGTTATTTACTAACCTCCATGTGTTGTCTATGGGCTCCACATTCTACCTGTGTTGTGGTCAATGTTGTTTTGAAAGGCTGAATGGGTGGACGACACTTCTAAGAATGAATCAAAGTTGATGGTAATTTATAGAGAGTGCTTTTCCAATATGCTAGTCAGACAGTGTAGGAACAAATTCCCTGTGTTTTCTCTTTGACAAAACATTATTTTTTTTAAAGGATACATTGACAACAATTGCTAATCATTGAAAAACTTAGTATAAATTAGGTTTTTTTTTGCGAACAAAATAAAACCTTCAAAATCCTCATTGTGAATGTTTGCCAGAAGAGTGGCATCTGGAGGTGTTTTTGTCACACACTCTGCTGTGTTTACTGTTTTTATAGCACCTCCTTCCTGGTTTATATTCCTATAGTACTTCTCATATGCACTAGAAGAAATGTCAGCATTTTGCTCTTTTTGTTTGTTTAGTTTTCTCTCCCTCATTTTAATCCAAAATGTTTCACAGTGGATCACACATGTTGCCACTACTTGATTTAAACAGAATCCAGTTTCTTTTTTTTTTGGGGGGGGGGGGGGGGGGGGGTTATGAATGATCAACCAACTGTTTAGTCACAGTACCCTGTTCTAAATTCTCTACAATGTGCAGTCTTCTAGAACTCTGACCAACTCTTTTCCTGTTCTAAATTATCTACAATGTGCAGTCTTCTAGAACTCTGACCATCTCTTTTCCTGTTCTAAATTCTCTACAATGTACAGTCTTCTAGAACTCTGACCATCTCTTTTCCTGTTCTAAATTCTCTACAATGTGCAGTCTTCTAGAACTCTGAACAACTCTTTTCCTGTTCTAAATTCTCTACAATGTACAGTCTTCTAGAACTCTGAACAACTCTTTTCCTGTTCTAAATTCTCTACAATGTGCAGTCTTCTAGAACTCTGACCATCTCTTTTCCTGTTCTAAATTCTCTACAATGTACAGTCTTCTAGAACTCTGACCATCTCTTTTCCTGTTCTAAATTCTCTACAATGTACAGTCTTCTAGAACTCTGAACAACTCTTTTCCTGTTCTAAATTCTCTACAATGTGCAGTCTTCTAGAACTCTGACAATTCTCCTCTGCGCTATACTTGACCCTAAACAGATTTATTTGCAAAACACAAAGAATCAAAGCGATGTGAAAACCATATTGAAAGCTATTTGTAATCTGTTTGACCTCTGCTTTCTTTCTTTCCTTTTTTCTCTTTGATTTAATGTACTGTCTTCCCCTCCTCAGTCATCACTCATGAGCGTGGTAATTATGACTTCTGCCATTTTCCTGTCGTTCGTTCGTTAGCTTTGTGTTGTTAGATGTGATTAGCTGTCCAGGTCGTGAGTCAAACGCCTCCTCCTTCCCTTTATCCTGCTGCTCTGCCTTACTATAGCATGACGCTGTCAATCTGTTCTGAGGTCTGGTGTACCTCTCTCTCACCTCTTCTCTCTTTCACCTATTCTCTCTCTTTCTCTCTCTCACCTCTTCTCTCTCTTTCTCTCTCACCTCTTCTCTCTCTCTTTCACCTCTTCTCTCTCTTTCTCTCTCTCACCTCTTCTCTCTCTTTCTCTCTCACCTCTTCTCTCTCTCTTTCACCTCTTCTCTCTCTTTCTCAATCTCACCTCTTCTCTCTCTTTCTCTCTCACCTATTCTCTCTCTCACCTCTTCTCTCTCTCTCACCTCTTCTCTCTCTCTCTCTCTCTCACCTCTTCTCTCTCTCTCTCTCACACACCTCTTCTCTCTCTCTCTCTCACCTCTTCTCTCTCTCTCTTCTCTCTTCTCTAATCTCTCTCTCTATCCAACCTAAAGCCATGTAATGCTGTTGTAGAGCTGTACTGTAGGCAACCAGCCTCTCTCCCTCTCTCATCCCTCTTGGGGTTTGTATCTGTCTGTAACTCTAGATGTAAGATCAGTGGGCTGTTTTGAAGTGAAGTGGTGGTCTGTTCTGGTCCGCCATCATGGCAGTTGGCTGGGTGTGTGTTATTCATATATATATATATATGGAGGACTTGTGGTGTCCTCCCTTCTCTGTAGTCTGTTGTGCATTAAGACCTTGTGGCTGATTTGCTTCAGTGGTCTGATCTGCGCCTAGTGGAAGGTTTACCCACTCATCCACGTGTCTCCCCTCTGATTGGTCCAGCTGTTGACTCTGTGTTCTGTGATTGGTCCAGCTGTTGACTCTGTGTTCTGTGATTGGTCCAGCTGTTGACTCTGTGTTCTGTGATTGGTCCAGCTGTTGACTCTGTGTTCTGTGATTGGTCCAGCTGTTGACTCTGTGTTCTGTGATTGGTCCAGCTGTTGACTCTGTGTTCTGTGATTGGTCCAGCTGTTGACTCTGTGTTCTGTGATTGGTCCAGCTGTTGACTCTGTGTTCTGTGATTGGTCCAGCTGTTGACTCTGTGTTCTGTGATTGGTCCAGCTGTTGACTCTGTGTTCTGTGATTGGTCCAGCTCTTGACTCTGTGTTCTGTGATTGGTCCAGCTCTTGACTCTGTGTTCTGTGATTGGTCCAGCTCTTGACTCTGTGTTCTGTGATTGGTCCAGCTCTTGACTCTGTGTTCTGTGATTGGTCCAGCTGTGACGTAGTCGATGTTGTTGAATCCTTTGTTGTTGTTTTTTGTTTCCGTACTTTAGTTTTTTTTATGTGAAAATTGTCAATTTTTCAATGAAATTTTCCCCAATTATTTATGTTGTGTTTTTGAACTGATTTTGTATTTTCATTCATGTTTCTGTTGTTGTTGTTGATTTACAGTCAATATCTCTTTGAAAAGTCCATATTAGTTTGTATGATATACCAGAGGAAGCTAAATGCTAATGGTTGACAGTCGCTTCATTACATGGTAATAATTAGTGGCTACTGGCACATTAGGCTTTCCTAGTATTAATATTATTCATGAACCTTTATGAGATTTATAAAAAAAGTAATGACAACATATGTTAAATATTCACAGGAAACATACAGCCTTCTGTTGACTAATATTCAAATCCAATTGTATTTGTCACATGGGCTGAATACAACAGGCGTCGAGCTTACAGTGAAATGCTTACTGACAAGCCGTTAACCAACAATGCAGTTTTAAGAAAAATACCGCCCAAAAATAAGAAATAAAAGGAACAAATAATTAAAGAGCAGCAGTAAAATAACAATAGTGAGACTATATACAGGGGGTACCGGTACAGAGTCAATGTGGAGGCTATATACAGGGGTACCGGTACAGAGTCAATGTGGAGGCTATATACAGGGGGTACCGGTACAGAGTCAATGTGGAGGCTATATACAGGGGGGTACCGGTACAGAGTCAATGTGGAGGCTATATACAGGGGGGTACCGGTACAGAGTCAATGTGGAGACTATATACAGGGGGGTACCGGTACAGAGTCAATGTGGAGGCTATATACAGGGGGTACCGGTACAGAGTCAATGTGGAGGCTATATACAGGGTGTTACGGTACAGAGTCAATGTGGAGACTATATACAGGGGGGTACCGGTACAGAGTCAATGTGGAGGCTATATACAGGGGGGTACCGGTACAGAGTCAATGTGGAGGCTATATACAGGGGGTACCGGTACAGAGTCAATGTGGAGGCTATATACAGGGGGTACCGGTACAGAGTCAATGTGGAGGCTATATACAGGGGGGTACCGGGACAGAGTCAATGTGGAGGCTATATACAGGGGGGTACCGGTACAGAGTCAATGTGGAGGCTATATACAGGGGGTACCGGTACAGAGTCAATGTGGAGGCTATATACAGGGTATTACAGTACAGAGTCAATGTGGAGACTATATACAGGGGGGTACCGGTACAGAGTCAATGTGGAGACTATATACAGGGGGGTACCGGTACAGAGTCAATGTGGAGGCTATATACAGGGGGTACCGGTACAGAGTCAATGTGGAGACTATATACAGGGGGTAGCGGTACAGAGTCAATGTGGAGGCTATATACAGGGGTTACCGGTACAGAGTCAATGTGGAGGCTATATACAGGGTGTTACGGTACAGAGTCAATGTGGAGACTATATACAGGGGGGTACCGGTACAGAGTCAATGTGGAGGCTATATACAGGGGGTACCGGTACAGAGTCAATGTGGAGGCTATATACAGGGGGTACCGGTACAGAGTCAATGTGGAGGCTATATACAGGGGGTACCGGTACAGAGTCAATGTGGAGGCTATATACAGGGTATTACGGTACAGAGTCAATGTGGAGGCTATATACAGGGGGTTACGGTACAGAGTCAATGTGGAGGCTATATACAGGGGGTTACGGTACAGAGTCAATGTGGAGGATATATACAGGGGGTACCGGTACAGAGTCAATGTGGAGGCTATATACAGGGGGTACCGGTACAGAGTCAATGTGGAGACTATATACAGGGGGTACCAGTACAGAGTCAATGTGGAGGATATATACAGGGGGTACCGGTACAGAGTCAATGTGGAGGCTATATACAGGGGGTACCGGTACAGAGTCAATGTGGAGACTATATACAGGGGGTACCAGTACAGAGTCAATGTGGAGGCTATATACAGGGGGTACCGGTACAGAGTCAATGTGGAGGCTATATACAGGGGGTACCAGTACAGAGTCAATGTGGAGGATATATACAGGGGGTACCGGTACAGAGTCAATGTGGAGGCTATATACAGGGGGTACCGGTACAGAGTCAATGTGGAGACTATATACAGGGGGTACCAGTACAGAGTCAATGTGGAGGCTATATACAGGGGGTACCGGTACAGAGTCAATGTGGAGGCTATATACAGGGTGTTATGGTACAGAGTCAATGTGGAGACTATATACAGGGGGTACCAGTACAGAGTCAATGTGGAGGCTATATACAGGGGGTACCGGTACAGAGTCAATGTGGAGGCTATATACAGGGTGTTACGGTACAGAGTCAATGTGGAGGCTATATACAGGGGGTACCGGTACAGAGTCAATGTGGAGGCTATATACAGGGGGTACCAGTACAGAGTCAATGTGGAGGCTATATACAGGGGGTACCGGTACAGAGTCAATGTGGAGGCTATATACAGGGTGTACCGGTATAGAGTCAATGTGCAAGGGAAACATATAGCCCTCTGTTGACCAATTAGCCACTTCATGAGACTTCATATCTGGTCTATCATGGTGAAATATGCCTGAAAGTGCACTTACCAGATATACCTTCTAGTGTTACCGTGTATTCTTGCTTTCTAAACCATTAGAAATACTAGTAGTAATTTGATATAGGTGTTTTTCTCCCATAGGCTGGCCAGTGTAAAGTAGCAAGCCTTAACTGTGCAGTCACACCGGTCATTTATACTCTCCCTTGAAATACATCAAAGTAGATATCTCTATCCCGGTGATTATCTCTGTATTAATTCATTGTATCATCTGAAGCACTTTCAAGCCTGTTTTATTTCTCTCTCTCCTACATGAAATTCAGACACCAAAGATATCTTGATGTTGGCAGAGTTGGTAACATTACAGTGGGACGTGTCACACAGCCCCCCCCAGCGTGTTACCAGTCTGTCAGCTTCTTTTCATTAGCATTGTTCCTTTAGAGGCAGCCTTTTAAACACAGTCCGTATACTGTAGCCCTGCTGGTCATGCTTAGTTGTCCCAGCTTAGACTCATTACTACTGCTTCTACAAGGACCTAATTATAAAAGAGGTCAACAAATCTGTTTACCCTCCATTTGCAAAATGGTACTTTAGTGGCTCAAAGACTCCGGGTATAAAATGCTGCTTCGGTTAGTACCGCTTCACCTCAGATCACTCCCGTGTTTCTCACCCATTTCCAGACTCTGTGAATCATGTGATGTGTGTGTCAGGTGTGTCATGTGTCCCAGGTGTATCATGTGTGCCAGGTGTATCATGTGTGCCAGGTGTATCATGTGTGCCAGGTGTATCTTGTGTCTCAGGTGTATCTTGTGTCTCAGGTGTATCTTGTGTCCCAGGTGTATCATGTGTGCCAGGTGTATCTTGTGTCCCAGGTGTATCATGTGTGCCAGGTGTATCTTGTGTCCCAGGTGTATCATGTGTCCCAGGTGTATCTTGTGTCCCAGGTGTATCTTGTGTCCCAGGTGTATCATGTGTCCCAGGTGTATCATGTGTGCCAGGTGTATCTTGTGTCCCAGGTGTATCATGTGTCCCAGGTGTATCATGTGTGCCAGGTGTATCTTGTGTCCCAGGTGTATCATGTGTGCCAGGTGTATCATGTGTGCCAGGTGTATCATGTGTGCCAGGTGTATCATGTGTGCCAGGTGTATCATGTGTCCCAGGTGTATCATGTGTCTCAGGTGTATCTTGTGTCCCAGGTGTATCTTGTGTCCCAGGTGTATCTTGTGTCCCAGGTGTATCTTGTGTCCCAGGTGTATCATGTGTCCCAGGTGTATCATGTGTCCCAGGTGTATCATGTGTGCCAGGTGTATCTTGTGTCCCAGGTGTATCATGTGTCCCAGGTGTATCATGTGTGCCAGGTGTATCTTGTGTCCCAGGTGTATCATGTGTGCCAGGTGTATCATGTGTGCCAGGTGTATCATGTGTGCCAGGTGTATCATGTGTGCCAGGTGTATCATGTGTCCCAGGTGTATCATGTGTCCCAGGTGTATCATGTGTGCCAGGTGTATCTTGTGTCCCAGGTGTATCTTGTGTCCCAGGTGTATCATGTGTCCCAGGTGTATCATGTGTCCCAGGTGTATCATGTGTCCCAGGTGTATCTTGTGTCCCAGGTGTATCATGTGTCCCAGGTGTATCATGTGTCCCAGGTGTATCATGTGTCCCAGGTGTATCATGTGTCCCAGGTGTATCATGTGTCCCAGGTGTATCATGTGTCCCAGGTGTATCATGTGTCCCAGGTGTATCATGTGTGCCAGGTGTATCTTGTGTCCCAAGTGTATCTTGTGTCCCAGGTGTATCTTGTGTCCCAGGTGTATCATGTGTCCCAGGTGTATCATGTGTGCCAGGTGTATCTTGTGTCCCAGGTGTATCATGTGTGCCAGGTCTATCATGTGTGCCAGGTGTAACATGTGTCCCAGGTGTATCTTGTGTCTCAGGTGTATCATGTGTCCCAGGTGTATCATGTGTCCCAGGTGTATCATGTGTCCCAGGTGTAACATGTGTCCCAGGTGTATCTTGTGTATCATGTGTCCCAGGTGTATCATGTGTCCCAGGTGTATCATGTGTCTCAGGTGTATCATGTGTCTCAGGTGTATCATGTGTCCCAGGTGTATCATGTGTCCCAGGTGTATCATGTGTCTCAGGTGTATCTTGTGTCCCAGGTGTATCTTGTGTCCCAGGTGTATCATGTGTGCCAGGTGTATCATGTGTGCCAGGTGTATCATGTGTGCCAGGTGTATCATGTGTCCCAGGTGTATCATGTGTCTCAGGTGTATCTTGTGTCCCAGGTGTATCTTGTGTCCCAGGTGTATCTTGTGTCCCAGGTGTATCTTGTGTCCCAGGTGTATCATGTGTCTCAGGTGTATCATGTGTCCCAGGTGTATCATGTGTCCCAGGTGTATCATGTGTCTCAGGTGTATCTTGTGTCCCAGGTGTATCTTGTGTCCCAGGTGTATCTTGTGTCCCAGGTGTATCATGTGTCTCAGGTGTATCTTGTGTATCATGTGTTCCAGGTGTATCTTGTGTGCCAGGTGTATCATGTGTCCCAGGTGTATCATGTGTCTCAGGTGTTTCTTGTGTATCATGTGTCCCAGGTGTATCTTGTGTCCCAGGTGTATCATGTGTCCCAGGTGTATCATGTGTCCCAGGTGTATCAGGTGTATCATGTGTCCCAGGTGTATCTTGTGTCCCAGGTGTATCTTGTGTATCATGTGTGCCAGGTGTACCTGGGTTTTACTGCACACCTCAGTTGGATCAGTAGTGATTATGGAACCAGCCAGCTCTGTTATTTATGCTCTCTGCTGTTCTCCTGTCTGTCCGTCTGTCCGTCCGTCTCCCCACACCGTACAGGAGAGAAGGTGATGCAGGATGATGAGTTCACCTGTGACCTGTTCCGCTTCCTCCAGCTGCTCTGTGAAGGTCACAACTCAGGTGAGCGGTACTGTCGTCTAGCCCAAGTCACGCGAGACTTCCAGTCTGGCTCACCAGACTACTGCCCCCCCCCCCCCCCCTAGTCAATACCCAGAAACCCCGTCTCCTCTCTGTTTCCTAGTTGTGTCCCAGTTGTACTTGGAATCTTTCATTGTAGTCGTGCATCACTATAGAACGTTGTCTGTGTTGATATTCTACCGACCTTCACTGATATTCTACCGACCTTCACTGTAGTCGTGCATCACTATAGAACGTTGTCTGTGTTGTAATTCTACCAACCTTCACTGTAGTCGTGCATCACTATAGAGCGTTGTCTGTGTTGATATTCTACCGACCTTCACTGTAGTCGTGCATCACTATAGAACGGTGTCTGTGTTGATATCCTACCGACCTTCACTGTAGTCGTGCATCACTATAGAACGTTGTCTGTGTTGATATTCTACCGACCTTCACTGTAGTCGTGCATCACTATAGAGCGTTGTCTGTGTTGATATTCTACCGACCTTCACTGTAGTCGTGCATCACTATAGAACGTTGTCTGTGTTGATATTCTACCGACCTTCACTGTAGTCGTGCATCACTATAGAACGTTGTCTGTGTTGATATCCTACCGACTTTCACTGTAGTCGTGCATCACTATAGAACGTTGTCTGTGTTGATATTCTACCGACCTTCACTGTAGTCGTGCATCACTATAGAACGTTGTCTGTGTTGATATTCTACCGACCTTCACTGTAGTCGTGCATCACTATAGAACGTTGTCTGTGTTGATATTCTACCGACCTTCACTGTAGTCGTGCATCACTATAGAACGTTGTCTGTGTTGATATCCTACCGACTTTCACTGTAGTCGTGCATCACTATAGAACGTTGTCTGTGTTGATATTCTACCGACCTTCACTGTAGTCGTGCATCACTATAGAACGTTGTCTGTGTTGATATCCTACCGACCTTCACTGTAGTCGTGCATCACTATAGAACGTTGTCTGTGTTGATATCCTACCGACCTTCACTGTAGTCGTGCATCACTAT